>NC_041391.1:570632495-570734191 GCF_002162155.2 Triticum dicoccoides
AGTTGCAAACGGCCATGTTATTGGGATCATCCTCAATTCTTGAGCCGGCACATGAGCACGCCTTGAAAATTTCTGACATCCATCACACCGTTTAACCAAGTCCTCCGCATCAGCATGCGCTGTCAACCAGTAGAACCCGTGACGAAACGCCTTTGCCACCAGAGACTTTGAACCGGCGTGGTGTCCACAATCCCCTTCATGGATTTCTCTTAAGATTTCACAGCCTTCCTCAGGAGAAACACAATGTTGAAACGCCCCTGATACACTGCAATGATGTAATTCACCATTGACAATCGTCATAGACTTGGATCGCCGGACTATCTGCCTGGCCAGAATCTCATCCTCTGGTAACTCTCCCCGGTTCATGTACGCAAGATAAGGAACTGTCCAATCCGGAATAACATGCAGGGCTGCCACCAATTGAGCCTCCGGATCAGGGATAGCTAAATCCACCTCACCTGGGAGCTTGACTGACGGGTTGTGCAACACGTCCAAAAAGACGTTAGGCGGGACCGGTTTACGCTGAGAACCCAACTGGCTTAAAGCATCCGCCGCTTCATTCTTCCGACGGTCCACATGATCCACTTGATAACCCTTGAAACAACCTGCAATATTATCCACTTCCCGATGATATGCAGCCATGAGCGGGTCCTTAGAATCCCAAGTGCCAGACACCTGTTGAGCCACTAGGTCCGAGTCACCAAAGCACTTAACCCGGCTTAAATTCATCTCTTTAGCCATCCGGAGACCATGGAGCAAAGCTTCGTACTCAGCTGCATTATTAGTACAAGGGAACATTAAGCGGAGAACATAACAAAACTTATCACCTCGTGGGGAAGTTAATACGACTCCAGCCCCCGAGCCTTCCAATTGCCTGGATCCGTCAAAATGAATAGTCCAATATGTGTGATCCGGCTTCTCCTCTGGTGCTTGTAACTCCGTCCAGTCATTGATGAAATCAACAAGCGCTTGAGACTTCACGGCCGTCCGAGGCACGTACTTCAGTCCGTGTGGCCCAAGCTCTATAGCCCACTTGGCAATCCGGCCAGTCGCCTCCCGGTTCTGTATAATATCACCCAAGGGAGCTGAACTGACCACTGTGATGGGGTGCCCTTGAAAATACTGCTTCAACTTCCGACTGGCCATAAAAACTCCATAGACCAGCTTCTGCCAATGCGGATACCTTTGCTTGGATTCAGTAAGCACCTCGCTGATATAATAAACCGGCCGCTGAACCGGATATTCCTTGCCTGCCTCTTTGCGTTCCACCACAATAGCCACGCTAACTGCCCGAGCATTGGCCGCTACGTATAATAATAGTGGCTCCTTGTCGACCGAAGCTGCAAGAACAGGCGGATTGGCTAACTGCCGCTTCAGGTCCTCAAATGCCTCATCAGCAGCTGGACTCCAGACGAAATTGGCTGTCTTCCTCAGCATTTGGTACAAAGGGATAGCCTTCTCCCCGAGGCGGCTGATAAACCGGCTCAACGCAGCGATTTGGCCCGCCAAACGCTGAACATCGTTGATACACTTCGATTTAGCTAGGGATGTAATAGCCGTAATCTTCTCCGGATTAGCCTCAATTCCTCTGTTAGACACCAGGAAACCCAGTAACTTGCCTGCCGGAACACCAAAAACACACTTGGCCGGATTAAGCATCATCTTGTAAGCTCGCAAGTTGTCAAAGGTCTCCTTCAAATCATCCACCAGCGTCTCCTTCTGTCTTGATTTTACTACAATATCATCCACATAGGCGTGCACATTGCGGCCAATCTGCTCATGCAGGCAATTCTGTACACACCGTTGATAGGTGGCTTGGGCACTCTTGAGCCCGAAGGGCGTAGATACATAGCAGAAGGCTCCAAAGGGAGTAATAAATGCTGTTTTCTCCTGGTCCTTAACCGCCATTTTGATCTGATGATATCCAGAGTATGCATCCAAAAAACTCAAACGTTCACAACCCGCCGTGGCATCAATGATCTGGTCAATACGGGGGAGGGCAAAAGGATCTGCCGGACAGGCTTTGTTAAGATCTGTGTAATCCACACACATACGCCAAGTGCAGGTTTTCTTAAGAACCAGCACCAGATTAGCAAGCCACTCTGGATGGAACACCTCAATAATAAAACCAGCTGCTAAAAGCCTGGCCACTTCCTCTCCGATGGCTTTGCGTCTTTCTTCGTTAAACCGGCGGAGGAACTGTTTCACCGGTTTATACTTAGGATCCACATTAAGAGTGTGCTCAGCGAGTTCCCTCGATACACCTGGCATGTCAGACGGCTTCCATGCAAAAATGTCCCGATTCTCACGGATGAACTCGATGAGCGCGCTTTCCTATTTGGGATCCAGGTTGGCACTGATAGTGAACTGCTTGGATGAATCGCCGGGCACGAAGTCAACAAGCTTGGTCTCAGCTGCCGATTTGAACTTCAGATCTGAATCATGCTCTGTAGTTGGCTTCTTTAAAGGGGTCATATCCGCCGGATCAACATTGTCCTTATAATACTTAAACTCGTCCGTGGCACAGACTGACTCTACATAAGCCGCATCACCTTCCTCACATTCCAAAGCGACCCTACGGCTCCCATGAACCGTTATGGTCCCCTTGTAACCCGGCATCTTGAGCTGCAAGTAGATATAACAAGGCCGCGCCATGAACTTGGCGTAAGCCGGCCGGCCAAACAAGGCGTGATACGGGCTCCGGATCTTCACCACCTCAAATGTTAGTTTTTCCGACCGGGAGTCGTGCTCGTCCCCAAATGCCACATCCAGGGCTATCTTACCAACAGGATATGCAGATTTGCCAGGCACCACACCATGGAACACCGTATTCGACGGTCTGAGATCTTTGTCTGTTAAACCCATGCGGCGGAATGTCTCATAGTACAATATGTTAATACTGCTTCCTCCATCCATGAGTACCTTGGTAAATTTATAACCCCCCACCTGAGGGTCTACCACTAATGCTAGCTGGCCCGGATTATCAACCCGGGGCGGGTGATCCTCTCTGCTCCACACGATAGGCTGCTCCGACCAGCGCAAGTAACGTGGTAAGGCCGGTTCAACAGAATTCACCGCTCTCCTGTGGAGTTTTCGGTCACGTTTATCCAAACTAGTTGTGAAAACATGATACTGCCCATTGTTCAACTGTTTTGGCTGGCTGTGATAACCCGACTGCTGCTGCTGCTGCTGGCTGTTCTGATTATTCTGGTGATTGTGACCGCCCTGATTGCGACCTGAACCGGAAACTCCATCGTGATCCGGCCCGTGGAAACCGGATCCTGAACCGCCACCTGATCCGTGATCATACCGGAAAGCATTAGAGTTTTTGAACTCCTGCATGATATAACAATCTTTCCAAAGATGGTTAGCCGGCGCCTCCTTCGTCCCGTGCCTCGGGCAAGGCTGATTCAACAAATAGTTCAAACGGCTTGCGTTAGGATTGGGAGCCCCATTATGATTTGCCGCTTTACCTCTGCGCCGCTGCCCCCTGTCCTGTGCATTAGTGTTGGCCACAAAGTCCACGCTGCCATCCGCTTTGCGCTTGCCTCCGTTTCCATGACCCGCTAGCTTGTACTGCTGCTGTTTGGAGTTGCTATTCTTCTTTCCCTTCCCTGCTTCATCATCATTAGGCTTGGGATCCTTGGTACTGTCCGAATCGGCATACTTCACTAAAGCGGCCATGAGGGTTCCCATGTCATTACAGAACCGCTTCATGCGTCCCAACTTCAATTTTAGAGGCTCAAACCGGCAGTTGCCTTCCAGAGTTAAGATCGCAGAGTCAGCATTAATCCTGTCAGACGAGTGCAAAATTTTCGAAACGCGACGCACCCAACGGGTTGTTGATTCTCCTTCCTCCTGGACACAAGCCGCCAGGTCTACTATGGACTTGGGCTGCTTACAGGTATCCTTAAAATTCTGTATAAACCGGGCCCGCAACTGGGCCCATGAGCTGATAGAATTGGGTGGTAGGCTCTTTAACCAAGTACGAGCCGTTCCCTCAAGCATCATGGTGAAGTATTTTGCACATGCGGCCTCATCCACGTCCAGCATTTCCATGGCCATCTCATAACTCTCTACCCATGCTTCAGGGGGTAAATCAGCGGTGTAATTCGGCACCTTGCGTGGACCCTTGAAATCTTTGGGCAGGCGCACATTACGTAAAGCAGGGATCAAGCAAGGCACTCCCAAAGCGGATGTGATTCCTTGTCCGGCAAAGGTGGTAGAACGAACCGGTGTAAGTTGGCCCGCATTATCCTGTGCTGCTAACTCGGCCTCCCTTTGTGCCCGGGCCCGGTCCACCACATCCTGAGCATCGCCAACACCACCTGCCGGGTCATTACCACGGGCCGCTTCACGGCCTCGCGCATTGCTTGATATGGCCGGTTCATCCATGCGCCTGCTATAGCTCCGGCTCGGACGGGGCGTAGAATGAATCCGATCACAGCTGTATGAGTATGCCTCCTGCTGAATCAGCGCAGTCCGGAGAAGCTCCTTAACCCGGCGCGTCTCTATCGCTTGTGGAGAATCCCCTTCGACTGGGATGGCCTCTAACCGTGCAGCGGCCGCAACAAGGTTGTCCATAGGATTCGAATAATGACCCGGGGGCGTTTGGACCGGCGGAGGAACCACAATGTTTTGGTGAGGAGGTTCCATCAGGCGAGGTTGGACTGTCGCCCCTGGTCCTGGTGCCTCAATCCGGTTTGTCTCCGGGTACTGCGGCGGATTACTGGGTCCAGCTCCTGGAGTGTGAAAGAGATTTCGGGGGTCAAACCCTAACGGCAGGCGAGATCTGTGCTTCCGCTTCAAAACCTCCTGTGATGCATTCTGGTCAAGCATGAGCTTATAGGCCTGGGCGTCCAAAGCGGCCCACTCTGCCGCCATCCTGTCCTTCTCTGCCGCCAGATCCGCTTTGGCTCGCGCGATTTGTTCTTTCACCTTTGCAATTTCTGCATCATGAGCCTCCTGATCCGCCGGATTGGCTTGCACCATAAGCGCGGCCAGTGCGTCAAACAGGTCAGATAAGACTTGAACCGGCGGGCGCATAAGGCCTCCTGCCCCTGCTGCCGCTGCCGCTGCTGATCCGGAGAGCATTGCTGCGGCGGTCGAAGAGTGATTCGCCGCTTGTGTGCCGGCCATGAATATTCCAACCCGGTTGACCTGGCCCGGGGGGTCCGGAATACTGTCTCCATCGGAACAGCCCCTAATCTGGTCATCTTGCAACTGGTACAGCAATTCGGTCTCTCCGGTTGAGGACTCGTCATCGGAATAGACGACGGTCTCACTACCGTGTTCTGATTCGTCCTCACGCTCTCCTTCGTGGACGACTCCAACGAAGACACGCTTCACGACCGGTTTAGCCCAGGTAGATCTCGCACGCTGAGCCGTCTCGATGAGGTTGGTGCAGATGTCCGGCTCAGGCCTAGGCTCACCGATTTTGCCAATGAAAACGTGCATGCCACCAAAGGGGACCCGGTACCCGTACTCGATCGAATCGGCCTCGGGACCCCATCCGCGTCGTCGATGTAGATCCTGCCCCGACGACTCTTGATCATCCGGCCCACAACATAGCCTTCGAGTCCCTTGAGCTTGCCCTCCAAGATCGTCAAACCATCGTGCGATAGCCCCACGGTGGGCGCCAACTGTCGTGGATTTGTCACGGCAGATGTCCTAGCGAAAGGACTTAGTCGTGGAGCCATCGCTACGAGTTTACTTGAAGGGGTTAAAGCGGACACAAAGACACGAGGGTTTTATACTAGTTCGGCCCCTTCGATGAAGGTAAAAGCCTACGTCTAGTTGTGATGGAATTGATATGATCTCGATGGCTAGGGAGCAAACAAGCTTCGCCTAGGCTCGAGTTGTCGTTGTCCCTCTTGAACCGCCGCCGGGTCGTCCCCTTATATACACGGGTGACGCCCGTCGGTCCATAGAGTCCTAACCGGTTCATACTCGTATTCCGGTTGGTATCTCTCTATTCCTTACTTACAATACAAGTCATACATCAGGCCGGTTTATGGCTACATGTTCTAACCGACTACAGGCCTTGGGCCTTCATCTGTTTACGCCACTAATGAAGTTAACCCGGCCCAAGTAGGCCGGTTTACGCCTGGTGGTAATATCCCCAACAGGCCCCCTGGTCTTCATCTTTTGCCAGTATTTTTTATATTTTCTGAATCTTGTCTCTGAGGATTTTCAGGTCATTCCAAGAACTTTTGTTTTCTACACATAAAACAACATCATGGCAGTTCTGCTGAAAACAGCATCAGTCTGGTTTAGTTTCATTCAAATCATGCAAGTTAGAGTCCAAAACAAGGGAAAAGGCATTTGGAAAAGTAGATACATTGGAGATGTATCAATGTGCTGTAAACTTCAATAATCCCCATAGATTAAATCATGTAGCCCCCAAGGGCCGGTTTATGCTTTCAACATAAACCGGGACTTCCAATAACAATACTTTAGCTTTGCATGTGTAGCCCCCAAGGGCTGGCTTAATTTGTCAAGATAAGCCGGGTCTCAACACTATACAGATGCAGAAACTTAATTATATAGCCCCATGAATCGGCTATACTCAATATATGACAATCGGGTCATCATAAATTTGTCTTGAAAAGAGCAAGGTGCATTAGCCCCCAAGTGCCAAGTAAAATACTTGTATTATGCTTGGGACTTCAAATAAATTCATAACCATCCTTACTCATTGTTTGTATCTTTCAGGCTGAGCTTAATTGCAAAGAATCCCAAGTTGCTGATCTTCAAGAGAACATTAAATCCCAACAAGCAGAACCTTCCAAAGCCAAAGCTAAACTGACCACTGCCTTAGAAGATATGGAAAAGTTGAAAAAGGATTTCAAAGCTGATCAGGTTGGCTGGGAAACAGAGAAGTCATCTCTGTTTAAGAGAATAGAAGATGCTGAAGCGGCTCTTAAGCCCGTAGCTGAAGAGCTCGCCGGTTTAAAACATCAAATCACTGCCATGACTACTGCCATCTTTGGTAAGTGATTTCATCTCAGTACTTGCTTCAAATGAATTTAGATCATTATTCACCCGGCTTATAAATTCCTTGTTGATGTAGGCTCTAGAGTTGCCCACCTTGGCACAGATATGCGCAAAAAGTTGAAAGCCGCCTACACACTTGTAGAGCAATTATATACAGGCGCGCAATGGGTCATCTGCACAGCTGCACACAAGAAGCAGCCCTCCACCCTTATCAAGGAAACATTGGAGAAGCTTTCTGTGATGCCTTTGAGGATTGAAGAGGTGACGAAATCGGCTGCAAGATCCCGTGTGCTTATTGCACTAACCCGGGCCAAGACATGGAAGGTTGATCTTGATCCGGCAAACCTAGCAATTGGCTGCCCCAGTTTCAAAGAAGACGGGTCACCCTTTAGCACAGAAGACTTTGCCACCATAGCAAGGGAAATGCACCCTATGGCAAGTAAGCTAGCTGAAGATACCAATCTTACATATTACCAGCCGGTTTATGATGCCAAAAACAAGAAGGTCAAGGCGTCGATTCACCAGTCACAGGATCTGACTCTGCGCATCTGTAAGCACACTTTCGCTCCTAATCTTGACCCGTCCACTCTTATAAGTGATGAAGTTGTATTCAGCACCTTGACCGGGATCAACTGGGTAACCACTGATTTCCAGCCAATGGGTGAAGAATAGCAAGATAAGCCAGCGTTGGATGATCCACAACCTTCAACTCATCAAGGACAAGACCAGTAAGCCATAGGCCGGCTTAGTGTATGTTCTCCATGAAACTATGAAAACAATTATTCTTTTGGGCCATCAGCTGCCTTGTAATAGGCTAGTAAAATACTGATCTGTCGTGCCATCGTGCATGTTTTGTTTGCATAACACTGCTGACCCATCATTGGAAAATCCGTCCCTTATTCTTAATGGTATGATTAATTATGCAGACCTGGTTTGTCGTTTTCCCTATATATAAACAGACAACGAGTGCCCTGGCGGTTTACCCCAGGGCGGGTCATGATACCCTATATGAAAAAGCACTGAGGACTGAACAGTCCATCATCAGGGTTGGTTTATAAAAAACCTTATATAAAAAAATAAACATCATACCTGTGATATTTGTTCACTCTGCCAACTTATCATAAGTCATGTGGTAAAGGCAATAGCCTATAGACAGAAGCATAATGCCATGTTGAATATAATCATACTGCCGGCTTATAACGCCGCATGCAGCAAGGGGTGATATCCCAAAACTTGAGCGAAAAGCTCTAAGCGTATGATCATTTTATCCTGGCGACTTAAAGTCCAAAGCCAGGCCGGGTTAATAACACTCCGGATAAAGATATACATGAACCATAAGGCAACATGGCCCTAATCGGTTTTTCAAACATGTATTGATATGTGATAAGAGACAAAACTCCAAAAAATGTTCAAACGAAAGACAAATCAGAAAACGAGACTTTCATAGGCCGCCAAGCCTAAAACCCAAGTGCTTTCATGGGCCACACAACCGCTAAGTTAAACCTTAATTCAAAACCTTGTAAGTCGGGCATCACATGACCAATCGCCATTTTTAACCTTGACAAGTTCAGAGTACAGCGGGTCATTCCAGGATTACCTGGGCGGAGTGGCCAACTTACAAAGGCAGGATAACCCAGATTTTTTAGTGAATGCACCTAGGCGTCCAAGCCTAAAGGGTCATAGCTATGATAGTGAGGCCCCAAGTTTCATTCCAGTTCTATAAACCGGAATCAGAGCTATGCTCCATGAGGAAGCCCCCAAGTATATTTCAACCATGGCGTATAAGCCGGATCAAGAGGGTAATCTTTAGCTATGCTCAATGAGTAGGAAGCCCCCAAGTGATCGTATGAATTAATAATAAAGACTCATATTCTTTTATAAATGAAACGACAGAGGCCCTGAATTATCAGGGATGCCGGCTTTATTATATTCATGATAATATATACATTGATAAAGTATGTACATCAAAAGAGCCGATGGTTCAGGTGTAATAAAGCCGAAGATGAGCAATATTCCATGGCCGACGGGTCTCCTCCTTCGACGTGCGTGATTCCTTATGGTCTCAAACATCGATAAGGTAGTATGATCCGTTGTTCAGATTCTTGCTGACCACAAAGGGTCCTTCCCAAGGTGGGGATAACTTGTGCATGTCAGTTTGATCCTGGATGAGCCAGAGCACTAAGTCGCCTTCTTGAAAGGTTCTGGTTTTAACCCGGCAGCTATGATAACGCCGCAAATCTTGCTGGTAAATCATCGAACGAGCTACTGCAAGGTCACACTCCTCATCTAATAGGTCAATAGCATCCTGACATAATTTCTCATTGTCGGCTTCAACATAAGCCGCCACACGAGGCGAATCGTGAGGTATGTCACTAGGGAGAACCGCCTCAGCTCCATAAACCATGAAGAAAGGCGTGTAACATGTAGATCTGTTGGGGGTGGTATTGATACTCCAAAGCACGGATGGTAACTCTTCCACCCAACAACCCGGTGTTCTCTTCAAAGGAACCATAAGCCAGGGCTTGATACCTCTCAAGATTTCTTGATTTGCTCGTCCAGCTTGGCCATTAGACTGGGGGTGAGCCACTGATGATACATCAAGCCGGATATCCTCTTGTTGACATAATCCATTCATTGCTCCCTTAGAAAGATTAGTACCATTATCAGTGATGATACTATGAGGATACCCAAAACAAAAGATCACCTTTTTGATGAATTGAACCACCGTGGTTGTATCACATTTGTTGACCGGCTCAGCCTCAACCAACTTTGTAAACTTGTCAACCGCCACCAAGAGGTGGGTCTTCTTATATTTGGACCTTTTGAAAGGCACAACCATATCCAGCCCCCAGACTGTAAACGGCCAATTAATTGGAATCATCCTAAACTCTTGAGCCGGCACATGAGCACGTCTTAAGAATTTCTGACAACCATCACATTTACTGACCAGATCTTCTGCATCAGCATGAGCCGTCAGCCAATAAAACCCATGACGAAAAGCTTTAGCAATGAGAGACTTAGAACCGGCATGATGACTGCAATCTCCTTCATGAATCTCCCTTCAAATTTCACGGCCCTCCTTAGGAGAAACGCAACGTTGAAACACCCATGTAACACTGCATCTGTGAAGCTCACCTTTGACAATAGTCATTGACTTAGACAGTTGGGTTATCTTCCTGGCCAAAGTTTCATCCTCAGGTAACTCGCCCCTGGGTCATGTAAGCCAAATACGGAACAGTCCAATCAGGGATCACATGAAGAGCCGCCACTAATTGTGCGTTCGGGTCAGGAACTGCCAAGTCTTCCTCCGTAGGCATTTTTAGTAATGGGTTGTGCAAAATATCAAGGAAAATATTAGGGGGGCGGCTTATGCTGAGACCCCAGCTGGCTTAATGCATCAGCTGCTTCATTTTTCCTTCGATCAATATGCTCCACCTGATATCCTTTGAAAGGACCAGCAACAGTATCCACCTCTCGACGATAAGCCGCCATGAGTGGATCCTTGGAATCCCAGGTCCCTGACACTTGCTGAGCCACCAAATCTGAGTCACCAAAACATCTTACCCGGCTTAAATTCATCTCTTTAGCCATCCGAAGACCATGGAGTAAGGCCTCATATCAGCTACATTGTTAGTACAAGGGAACATCTACCTTAAAACATAACAAAAATTATCACCTCATGGGGAAGTCAATATAACTCCAGCCCCCGAGCCTTCCAACTGCCTGGATCCATCAAAATGAATAGTAAAATATGTATGATACAGCTTATCGTCGGGCATATGCAACTCTGTCCAATCATTGATGAAATCCACAAGGGCTTGAGATTTTATAGCCGTCTGAGGCACGTACTTTAGACCATGGGGTCCAAGCTCAATGGCCCACTTAGCTACCTGACCTGTGGCTTCTCTGTTTTGAATAATATCCCCCAAAGGGGCAGAGCTCACCACGGTGATGGGATGACCAAGGAAATATTGCTTCAATTTATGACTAGCCATGAACACACCATAAACCAGCTTCTGCCAATGTGGGTATCTCTGCTTAGACTCAATAAGCACCTCACTGACATAATAAACCGGCCATTGAACCGGATGTTCCTTGCCTGACTCCTTCCTTTCAACCACAATTGCTACACTGACAACCCAGTTGTTTGCAGCCACATATAGCAGCAAAGGCTCCTTCTCAATGGGGGTTGCAAGAACCGGCGGCTCAGTCAGTTGCTTCTTAAGTGCCTTAAACGCCTCATTAGCAGCATCGCTCCAGACAAAATTATCTGTCTTCTTCATCATCTGATACAAAGGGATTGCCTTCTCTCACAGGTGACTTATAAACCGGCTCAAAGCCGCGATAGGACCCGCCAAATGCTGGACGTCATTGATACACGCCGGCTGAGCCAAAGAGGTTATAGCCTTGATCTTCTCCGGGTTAGCTTCAATGCTTCTCTCACATACTAAGAAACCCAATAACTTGCTGGCTGGCACACCAAAAACACATTTAGCCGGGTTAAGCATCATCTTGTAGACCCGGAGGTTGTCAAAGGTTTCCTTCAGATCCTCAATCAACGTCTCCTTCTTCCTGGATTTCACAACAATATAATCCACATAAGCATGAACATTACGCCCAATCTGACCATGAAGGCAATTCTGGACACACTGCTGGTAAGTCGCCTGGGCACTCTTGAGCCCAAAAGGCATAGATACATAGTAGAAGGCCCCAAAGGGAGTGATGAAAGATGTATTCTCCTGGTCCTTAACTACCATTTTAAACTGATGATAACCAGAATAAGCATCTAAAAAACTCAATCACTCACAACCCGTCGTAGCATCAATGATCTAATCAATATGAGGGAGAGAAAAGGGATCAGCTGGACAGGCCTTGTTAAGGTCTGTATAATCCACACACATACGCCAAGTGCCATTTTTCTTAAGTACTAGCACCAGGTTAGACAACCATTCAGGATGAAAAACTTGAACGATGAACCCTGCTGCCAAGAGCCGAGCCACCTCTTCACCGATTGCCTTGCGCCTTTCCTCATTGAACCAGCGAAGAAACTATTTGACTGGTTTAAACTTGGGATCCACATTAAGAGTGTGCTCAGCGAGTTCCCTTGGTACACCTGGCATATCAGAAGGCTTCCATGCAAAGATGTCCCGGTTCTCACGGATGAACTCGATGAGCACGCTTTCCTATTTTGGATCCATATTCGCACTAATGTTGAGTTACTTTGAAGAATCGCCAGGGACAAAATCAACCAGCTAGTATCATCTGCCGACTTAAACTTCATTAAGGGCTCATTCTCTGTCGTTGGCTTCTTTAAAGGTGTCATATCCGCCGGGTCAACATTGTCTTTATAAAACTTCAATTCTTCAGCGGCGCAAGACGACTCAGCATAAGCAACATCACCCTCTTCACAATCCAGAATGATTTTTCTATTGCCATGCATCATGATAGTGCCCTTGTGACCCAGCATCTTAAGCTGCAAATAAACATAACATGGTCGTGCCATAAACTTGGCGTAAGCCGGCCGCCCAAACAAAGCATGGTATGGGCTCTTAATTTTCACCACCTCAAAGGTTAACTTCTCAGCTCTGGAATCATTGTCATCTCCAAAGGCCACTTCCAGTGTTATCCTACCCACTTGATACGCTAACATACAAGGCACCACCCCATGAAAGACAGTAGAAGACGGCCTAAGATCCTTGTCAGTCAGATTCATACGACAAAAGGTCTCATAATAAAGAATATTGATATTGTTGTCTCCATCCATGAGCACCTTTGTGAGTTTATATCCTCCCACCTGTGGAGCAACCACTAAAGCCAGCTGACCCGGATTATCGACCCAAGGCGGGCGATCTTCTTTGCTCCACGTAATAGACTGTTTAGACCACCTTAAGTATCGGAGCACCGCCGGTTCAACAGAGTTCACCTCCCGTTTATGAATTTTATGATCTCTCTTGCATAGACTTTTAGTGAACACATGATACTGACCACCGTTCAGCTGCTTTGCAATACTCGGATAACCAGACTGCTGGTGTTGGTTTCCTTGGTTAGACTGTTGATTAAAACCACCTTGATTGCCTTGACCCTGAAAGCCAGAACTTGAACCGCCACCACCAAAGCCAGGTCCGTGAGAGCCGGATCCTGAGCCGCCATTTGGGCCATGATTGAAAAAATTGGAATTCCTAAACTCCTTCATGATGTAACAATCCCTCCACATATGGCCAGATGGCTTATCACAAGTGATGTGCTTTGGATAAGGTTGATTCAGCATTGCTTCAAGGTTGAGTTTTGACCCTTGGGGCGGCTTTCCCTTGCGACGCAGATTATTATTCTACGTGTTGGTGTTAGCCACAAAATCAAAACTACCATCTACCTTACGCTTACCATTGCCCAATGAGTTATGATGCTGCCCTTTTGTATTGCCGCCCTTCTTTCCCTTCCCCGGCTTATCATCATCAGACTCGGGATCCTTGGTACTGTCAGAGTCGGCGTATTTGACAAGAGCCGCCATTAACTCCCCCATATCGTTGCAGTGGCGCTTAAGCCGCCCCAGCTTCTACTTAAGAGGGAGGAAACGAAAATTCTTCTCTAACATCAAGACTGCAGAACCGACATTGATACTATCTGAGGAATGTATGATTGATGAGATCCGGCACACCCAATGGGTTGTTGACTCTCCTTCACCTTGAATGCAAGAATCCAAATCCAAAATCGACATTGGTTGCTTGCATGTGTCCTTGAAATTTTGAATAGAACGCCTTTTTAACTCTGCCCATGACCCAATAGAATTAGCGGGCAGTGTTTTTAACCATGTACGAGCCAGCCCATCCAACATCATGGTGAAGTACTTAGCACATGCTGCATCACCGACATCCAGCATCTCCATGGCCATCTCATAACTTTCGATCCAAGCCTCTTGGGGTTGATCCCTCGTGTAATTAGGCACCTTACGGGGGCCCTTGAAATCCTTAGGCAAGCGCTCATTGCGTAGAGGTGGCACTAAACATGGCACACCCAAGGTTCTAGAGGTTGCTCCTGTATCTATAGACGTTGAAGGATAAACCAGAGATTGTTGTTGAGCTGCCAACTAAGCCGCCAGTTCTGCCTCACGCCACGCTCTGCCCTGGTCTACCAAAATCTAAGCATCATTGCCGATACGCGGCGAGTCAGACCTGCAAGGCTGGTTGCGGTGCCGCTCACTGCTTGACACGGTCGGTTCATTAATGTGCCTGCTATAACTCCTGCTTGGACGAGGTGTTGAGTGGATATGATCACGACTGTACGAATAAGCCGCATGCTGGGCCACAGCCATATGAAGAAGCTCTCCGGCTCTCCATATTTCCATTGCTGTTAGCAACTCATCCTGGGCTGGGAGAGCCGCCAGCCGTGTAGCCGCAGCTATCATGTTATCCAACGGGTTAGAAAAATTCCCTGGAGGCGTTGGAACATGCTGAGGAGGGGTTACGTTCAAACGTGGGGGATCTGCAGCCCGTGGCTGAACCGGTTCTCCTGCCGCTGGCGCCTCAGTGGTTTGATTTACACCAGGTGGGTTACTCCTGCCCCAGGCGTGCTGAAAAGATTCCTCGCATCGTAAGTTGAGGGCAGACGTCTCATATGCCTTCTGTTGAAAACAACATTGGACATGTCCATGTCCAAGCTTAAGTGCAAGCTCTCCGCCTGAAGTTGTTCTGCTTTCCTCTGCAAGGTGGCTCGCTATGTTGCCATCCGGGTATTCTCTGCATTTAACTCCTCCTTGGCATGCGCTATCTCGTCACGCAATTTTGTAACCTCTGCATTATGATGAGCTTGATTCACTGGGTTAACCTCCGCCGTTAACAACGTTGTCAGAGAATCCAATAGATCAGACAAAATGTGAGCTAGCGGGCGCACAGGTCCTGCCCTGGAAGCCGTCGCTGCTGCTGACCCAGAGATCATTGCCACTGCAGTCGTAGAGCCCTGCGCTGGCTGTGTACCGGCCATGAAGACTGTGACCTGGTATGGCAGCTTGTAGGGGTCCGGAATACTGTCGCCATCAGAACAGCCCCCAAGCCCGCCATCCTGAACCTGGTAGATGGAATTGGTCTCACCAGTGGAAGACTCGTTTCTTGAGTAAATAACCGTCTCACCACCAGATTCAGATCCTCCTTCTAGTTCCGCTCAATGAATGAAACCGACAAAAACATGCTTGGGGCGGCTTTAGCCTTGGCGGGTCGCACGCGCTGAGCCGACTTGACGATGTCAGTGCAGATGTCCAGCTCAGCTTCCGACTCACCGATCTTGTCGATGAAGACGTGAATTTCGCCAAAGGGGGCCCGGTACCAGTACTCGATTGAGTCAGCCTCGGGGCCCCAGCCCTCATCGTCGATGTAGAGCTTTCCGTGACGACTCTTGGTCATCCGTCCCACAACGTACCCCTTGAGCCCTGCGAAGCTACCCTTCAAGAACTTGAAACCACCATGTGTTGGCCCCATAGTGGGCACCAACTGTCATGGAATTATCACGTAAGATGTCCTAGTGTAAGGACTTAGGCGTGGAGCCATCGCAACATAGTTGGCTTGAAGGGGGTTAAACGGGACAAGGGACACGGAGAGTTTCTACTAGTTCGGCCCCTCGCTGTGGAGGTAACAGCCTAATCTAGTGTAGGGTGGTTATTGCTTGGGCTTTGATTACTAGGGAGCGAATACGCTTGACCTAGTTCTCGATCTCTTTCTTTCCTTCCCTAAACCGCCGCCGGGTCACCCCTTTATATACATAGGCTGATGCCCAGCGGCCTATAGAGTCCCGGCCGGCTCATACACAACGTGTCTGGCTCGGTGACAAAATCTATACCTTCCTTAACATACAAGTTAACATATGGCAGTTACTCCCGTGGGCCTTAAGTCGCCTTTGGGTCTTCGTGCTTCAATGAGCCTGCTTCGTGAACCGCCATATTCAACATCTTCATACCTTGTCATTATGAACCGCCAGTGGTATGACCAGGCCCCTCCTGGGCGGGTCATACCCAATAATTATATCCCCAACAATAATGTTTATCACATCATGTCTTGACCACATCACATCACAACATATGTTGCAAAAACAAGTTAGACGTCATCTACTTTGTTGTTGCAAGTTTTCGATGGCTGCTACAGGCTTCTAGCAAGAACCGTTAACCACAACGGTGTTTCCTCAAGTTTGTTGTTTTAACCTTCTTCAAGGACCGGCCGCAGTCAAATTCGATTCAACTAAAGTAGGAGAAACAGACACCCGCCAACCACCTTTATGAAAAACTAGTTGCATGTTTGTCGGTGGTACCGGTCTCATGTACGTGGACATGTAAGGTTGGTCCGGGCCACTTCATCCCACAATAACGTCGAATCAAAATAAGACATTAATGGTAGGCAGTGTGACTATCACCACCCACAACTCTTTGTGTTCTACTCGTGCATAGCATCTACGAATAGACCTGGCTCATGATGCCACTATTGGGAATTGTTGCATGGAAAACAAAAAAAAAATATGCACACGCAATGATCTATCCATGGAGGTGTGTAGCAACAAGGGGAAGAGTGTGTCTACATACCCTCGTAGACCGTAAGCAGAAGCATTTCACAACGCGGTTGATGTAGTTGAACTTCTTCGCGCTTCAACCGATCAAGAACCAAACGCACGACACCTCCGCATTCTGCAGACGTTCAGCTCGGTGACGTCCCTCGCCTTCTTGATCCAGCAAGACGTCAAGGTAGTAGATGAGTTCCGTCAGCACGACGGCATAGTGATAGTGATGGTGATGTGATCTCCACAGGGATTCACCTAAGCACTACGAAAATATGACCGGGAGTGTAAACAATGGAGGGGGGCGCCGCACACGGCTAGGCAATTGTCTGGTGTGTGCTAGGAGCGCCCCCCACATATATATAGGTGGGAGGGGGAGGGGGAGGCCAGGAGGCGCCCAAGTAGGACCGAATCCTACTTGGGCTCCTCCCAAGCCACCCCCCTGCCATATAGATCGGAGGGGGAAGGAAAGAAGGGGAAGGGGGAAGGAAGGGGGATCCTATTCCCTTTCTTTCCTTTCCTTATTCCCCTTTCCTTCTCCACCTTGGCCGGCCCATATGGGGGCGCACCAGCCCCTTGTGGCTGGTGCGTTTCCCCTCTTGGCCCATAAGTCCCATATCTTTTGCCGGGGGTGCCATGAACCCCTTCCGGTGACCTGATATGTACCCGGTACCCTCTGGAACACGTCCGGTGTTTGAATACCGTCGTCCTATATATCAATATTTACCTATCGACCATTTCGAGACTCCTCATCATGTCCGTGATCTCATCTGGGACTCCAAACAACATTCGGTCACCAAATCACATAACTCATATAATACTACATATCGTCAACGAACGTTAAGTGTGCGGACCCTACGGGTTCGAGAACTATCTAGACATGACCGAGACACCTCTTTGGTCAATAACCAATAGCAGAACCTGTATGCCCATATTGGCTCCTACATATTCTACGAAGATCTTTATCGGTAGAACTGTTATGACAACATACATAATTCCCTTTGTCCATCAGTATGTTACTTGCCCGAGATTCGATCGTTGGTATCTTCATACCTAGTTTAATCTCATTACCGGCAAGTCTCTTTACTCGTTCCTTAATACATCACCTTGTGACTAACTCCTTAGTCATTTGCTTGCAAGCTTATGATGTGCATTAGCGAGAGGGCCCAGAGATGCCTCTCTGATACTCGGAGTGACAAATCCTAATCTCGATCTATGCCAACTCAACAAACACCTTCGGAGATACATGTAGAGCATCTTTATGATCACCCAGTTACATTGTGACATTTGATATCACACAAGGTATTCCTCCAGTATCCAGGAGTTGCATAATCTCATAGTCAAAGGAATATGTATTTGACATGAAGAAATCAATAGCAATAAAACTTAATGATCATTATGCTAAGCTAACGGATGGGTCTTGTCCATCACATCATTCTCCTAATGATGTGATCCAATTATCAAATGACAACTCATGTCCATGTTTAGGAAACCTTAACCATCTTTGATCAACGAGCTAGTCTAGTAGAGGCTTACTAGTGACATGATATTTGTTTATGTATTCACATATGTATTTAAGTTTCCGATTAATACAATTATAGCATGAATAATAAACCTTTATAATGAATAAGGAAATATAAAATAACAACTTCATTATTGCCTCAAGGGCATATTTCCTTCACATCGCGCCGCCGCCACTGCTCCCTCCACCCGCTGTCGCAACTCGCCGCCGCCACCGGTTCTCTCCGGCCACTGTCGGCTACCGCATCTCCACCACCCCACCCATGCTACTCCACCCCAGATAACACATCCATCCCTTGCCTTCTGCTTCCCTAGACGCCGCCGCCGCTCCCTCCACCCGCTGCCGCAGCCGCCATCGTGTCGTCTTGGCAAGCACGTTAGTCTTCCCTTTATCGCATCTACCACTATTTCCACTTTTTCGTTTTAGTTATTGCATAGTGATGTTTGTACATCCCCGATTACAAGCAACATGGGATACCTACACCATTTGGTGATCTTAGATGATTTCTCTCATTATGTGTGGACATTTCCTCTTCGTCGCAAGTCCGACGACGTTGCCACACTCACCACCTTTTATTCCTATGTCACCACACAGTTCAGTCGTCCTATCCTAGCATTACAAACTGACAACGGAAAAGAGTTTGACAACGTCGCTGTTCATAACCTTCTAGCCTCCCATGGCACTATCTTCCGCCTCACTTGTTCCTACACGTCCCAACAAAATGGTTGTACCGAGCGTATCCCTTGCACTCTTAATAACTGCGTCCGCACGTTTCTCTTTCACTCTAACGTGCCTCCCCGGTTTTGGCCGGATGCTCTCACCACCACCACCCTCCTCATCAACATCCGCCTGTGTTGCCCATGCTGGAACTATGCCCCTCACCATCTCCTCTTTGGTGCGCCCCCATCTTATGATGGTCTTCGCATCTTTGGTTTTCTCTGCTGTCCTAGCATCGCCGCCACTGCACCTCATAAGCTTGCCCCTCGCTTCGTCGCTTGCATCTTCCTCGGCTACCCACCTAACACTAAAGGCCACCGCTGTTATGACCCTGTCTCAGATCATGTATTCACCTCCTGACACGTTTACTTTGATGAGAAGGTGTTTCCCTTTTAGCAGTAGGTACCTCTCGTCGCCCCGTTGCCGCCTCCACCACCGAGCCGTCCCCGATTCCTGCGTCCACCAGAGAAGCCCTACGTGATCATCACTGGCTTGCTGTGGTGCAAGAAGAATTCGATGCTCTTCAGCAGAACCGTACAAGGACTCTAGTTCCCTGGCCTTCTCGCGCCAACGTCATCAGCAGCAAGTGGGTCTTTCGTCATAAGACCCGCCAGGATGGTACACTTGAGCACTACAAGGCTCGCTGGGTGGTCAGTGGGTTTCGACAGCGTGCTGGCATTGACTTCACTTAGACGTTTGTACCGGTTGTCAAACTGGGCACGATCCGCATCGTCCTCCAGCTGGCGGTCTCCCGTGGCTGGTCGGTTCATCAGATGGATGTATCCAACTCCTTCCTTCATGGCTATCTTCAGGAGCAGGTTTACTGTGAGCAGCCCACTGGTTTCGTCGGCGCCTCTCATCCTGGCCATGTGTGCTTGTTTTCCCGGTCTCTATACAGTCTCAAGCAAGCACCTCGCGCCTGGTACCAGTGGATCGTCAAGTTCCTTCATACACTGGGCTTCAGCGTCACTCGCTTGGATGCCTCGTTGCTTGTCTATCACCGCAATGACACGACTACCTATTTGCTCCTCTACGTCTATGAGATCATCCTGATGGCCTCCTCCGCAGCCCTTCTTCAGCAGATCACTCTCTGACTGCGTGATGAGTTTGCTATCAAGGACTTGGGCGCTCTTCATTATTTCCTTAGTATTGAGGTCGTTCGGCGACCCGGCGGCTTCTTTCTTCATCAGCAGAAGTATGCGCATGAGCTACTTGAGCGTGTTGGCATGCTCAATTGTCACCCTGTTGCTAGTCCTGTTGACAAAGATGCCAAGGTTTCTGCTCTCGAGGGCTCTCCCGCAACGGATGCTCCGTTCTACCGGTCCATCATCGGTGTTCTTCAGTATCTGACACTCACCCGGCCAGTATCTACAGTATGCTATTCAGCAGGTGTGTCTCCACATGCACGCCCCTCGTGACTCTCATTGGACACTCGTGAAACGGATTCTCTGATACATCCGTGGCACAATGTCTCTTGGACTCACTCTCATGGCGTCCACTTCTCTGGAGATGGTGGCTTATTTTGATGCTGATTGGGCTGGCTGCCCTGACACATGTCGCTCCACCTCTAGCTACTGCGTCTACCTCGGTCCTTCACTCGTCTCGTGGTCGTCCAAGCGACAACCCATAGTTTTGCGCTCTAGTGCGGAGGCCGAGTACCGAGCAGTGGCTAACGCAGTCGCCGAGTGCACCTGGCCACGACATCTACTTCAGGAGTTGCATCATGACGTATCCCAGGCTACGGTTGTCTACTATGACAACATCTTTGCGGTGTACCTTTCTGCCAACCCCGTTCATCATTGCCGGACCAAGCACATTGAGTTGGACGTTCACTTTGTGCGTGAGCAGGTGGCCCTTGGACGCATTCGGGTCCTCCATGTTCCGACCGCACAACAATTCGCTGATGTGATGACTAAGGGACTACCTACTTAAAACTTCGGGGAGTTTCTTTCCAGTCTCCGTGTCTCTGGCGATGCTTCGACTGTGGGGGGGGTGTTGAATATATTGTGTGCATGTATATTGTGTCTTGGGCCCACCTCCTAGTTCTGCTGTATAGTTGAGGTTGTGGCCCCATCCTGTAGGTCGTATATATGTGCCTGGTGCACCGATCAATGCAATTGTGTTGCACGGCCGAATCCTAGTCTTCTACAGCGCTCCAAGCCAGGAAAGGGTGGCAGCCTAGATCGCATATCGTCCCTGTAAACCCTATCCTCCACCTCCTATATAAAGGGAGGTGCTACCTCTTGAGCTTGCGTTGGTTTTCCCTTGAAGAGGAAAGGGTGATGCACCAAAGTAGCGTAGGTATTTCCCTCAATTTTGAGAACCAAGGTATCAATCAAGTAGGAGACAACACACAAGTCAGCGAATACCTGCACAAACAATCAACAACTTGCACCCAACGCGATAAAGGGGTTGTCAATCCCTTCACGGTCACTTACAAAAGTGAGATCTGATAGAGATAGATAAACGGTAAAGTAAATATTTTTAGTATTTTTGGTTTATAGATCAGAAAGTAAAAGATTGCAAAATAGTAGATCAGAAACTAGCAAGATGTAAACGAGATTAAATAATATGGAAAAGAGACCCAGGCGCCATAGGTTTCACTAGTGGCTTCTCTCAAGATAGCAAATATTACGGTGGGTGAACAAATTTCTGCTGAGCAATTGATAGAAAAGAGCATAGTTATGACGATATCTAAGGCAATGATTATGAACATAGGCATCATGTTTGTGTCAAGTAGACCGACTCCTGCTTGCATCTACTACTATTACTCCACACGTCGACCGCTATCCAGCATGCATCTAGAGTATTAAGTTCATAAAGAACGGAGTAACGCATTAAGCAAGATGACATGATGTAGAGGAATTAACTCAAGCAATATGATGAAAAACCCATCTTGTTATCCTCGATGGTAACAATACAATACATGCCTTGCTGCCCCTACTGTCACTGGGAAAGGACACCGCAAGATTGAACCCAAAGTTAAACACTTCTCCCATTGCAAGAAAGATCAATCTAGTAGGCCAAACTAAACCGATAATTCGAAGAGACTTGCAAAGATATCAAATCATGCATATAAGAATTTAGAGAAGAACCAAATAATATTCATAGATAATCTGATCATAAATCCACAATTCATCAGATCTCGACAAACACACCGCAAAAGAATATAACATCGAATAGATCTCCAAGAACATCGAGGAGAACATGGTATTGAGAATCAAAGAGAGAGAAGAAGACATCTAGCTAATAACTATGGACCCGATGGTTTGTGGTAAAGTACTCACGCTTCCTCGGAGAGATAATGGTGTTGATGTAGAAGCCCTCCATGATCGAATCCCCCTCCGGCAGGACGCTGGAAAAGGTCCCTAGATGGGATCTCACGGGTACAGAAGGTTATGGCGGTGGAAAAGTGGTATCGTGGATCTCTTGGATGTTTTCAGGGTATAAGAGTATATATAGGCGAAGGAACTAGGTGAGGAGAGCTACGAGGGGCCTACGAGGATGGCGGGTGCGCCCTCCTGCCTCGTGGCTGCCTTGTTGCGTCTCCGACTTCATCTCCAAGTCTGTTGGTTTCCTTTGTGTCCAAGAAAGATCATCACGAAGGTTTCACTCCATTTGGAGTCCGTTTGGTATTCCTTTTCTGCGAAACTCTAAAATAGGCACACACAAAAACTAGCAGTAGGCCCTCGGTTAATAGGTTAGTCCCAAAAGTAATATAAAATAGCATATAAATGCCTATTAAGCATCCAAAACAGATAATATAATAGCATGGGACAATAAAAAATTATAGATACGTTGGAGACATATCAAGCATCCCCAAGCTTAATTCCTACTCGTCCTCGAGTAGGTAAATGATAAAAACAGAATTTTTGATGTGGAATGCTACCTAACATATTTATCAATGTAATTTTTCTTTATTATGGCCTTTTTTATGGATCCCCTTCTCTCTTTTTCTCTCATTTTTTTTGTTTGGGCCTTTTTTATGGCCTATTTTTTATTTTATTTCTATTTTTCGTCCGGAGTCTCATCCCGACTTCTGGGGGAATCATAGTCTCCATCATCCTTTTCTCACATGGAACAATGCTCTAATAATGAAGATCATCACACTTTTATTTACTTACAACTCAAGAATTACAACTCAATACTTAGAACAAAATATGACTCTATGTGAATGCCTCCGTGGTGTACCGGGATATGCAATGAATCAAGAGTGACATGTATGAAAAAAATTATGAGCGGTGGCTTTGCCACAAATATGATCTCAACTACATGATCATGCAAAGCAATGTGACAATGATGGAGCGTCTCATAATAAACGGAACGGTGGAAAGTTGAATGGCAATATATCTCGGAATGGCTATGGAAATGCCATAGTAGGTAGGTATGGTGGCTGTTTTGAGGAAGATATAAGGTGGGTATATGGTATCGGCGAAAATTGCACAACACAAGAGAGGCTAGCAATGATGGAAGGGTGAGAGTGTGTATAATCCATGGAATCAACATTAGTCATAAAGAACTCACATACTTATTGCAAAAATATATTAGTTATCAAAACATACTATGTGCATGCTCCTAGGGGGATAGATTGGTAGGAAAAGACCATTGCTCGTCCCCGACCGCCACTCATAAGGAAGACAATCAATAAATAAATCATGCTCCAACTTCATCACATAACGGTTCACCATACATGCATGCTATGGGAATCACAAACTTTCACACAAGTATCTCTCAAAGTAACAACTACTCTACTAGCATGACTCTAATATAACCATCTTCATATCTCAACACAATCATAAAGAATCAAACTTCACATAGTATTCAATGCACTTTATATGAAAGTTTTTATTATATCCATCTTGGATGCCCATCATATTAGGACTAGTTTTATAACCAGAAAAAATTACCATGCTGTTCTAAAAGACTCTCAAAATAATATAAGTGAAGCATGAGAATTCAACAATTTCTATAAAATAAAACCACCGTCGTACTCTAAAAAGATATAAGTGAATCACTAGAGCAATATTGCCTAGCTCAAAAGATATAAGTGAAGCACATAGAGTATTCTAATAAATCACGATTCATGCGTGTATCTACCAAAAGGTGTGTACAGCAAGGATCATTATGGTAAACTAAAAAGCAAAGACTCAAATCATACAAGACGCTCCAAGCAAAACACATATCATGTGGTGAATAAAAATATAGCCTCAAGTAAAGTTACCGATAGACGAAGACGAAAGAGGAGATGCCTTCAAGGACATCCCCAAGCTTAGGCTTTTGGTTGTCCTTGAATTTTACCTTGGGGTGCCTTGGGCATCCCCAAGCTTAGGCTCTTGCCACTCCTTATTCCAAAGTCCATCAAATCCTTACCCAAAACTTGAAAACTTCACAACACAAAACTTGACAGAAAATCTCATGAGCCCTGTTAGCATAAGAAAATAAATCACCACTTTAAGGTACTATTGCAAACTCATTATTTATTTATATTGGTGTAATATCTACTGCATTCCAACTTCTCCATGGTTCATACCCCTGATACTACTCATATATTCATCAAAATAAGCAAACAACACGCGAAAAACAGAATCTGTCAAAAACAGAACAGTATGTAGTAATCTGTAACTCTCGAATACTTCTGTAACTCCAAACATCCATCAAAATTAGGAAAACCTGATAAATTTGTGTACCAATCCAGTGTAAAAAGAATCAGATCAAAATCGCGTTTCTGTGAATTTTCAAAACTAATTTACTAAGCGCAAAATTTTCTGATTTTCAGCAGGATCAACACAACTCTCACCTTAAGCTATCCTAAAGGTTCTACTTGGCACAAACACTAATTAAAACTTAAGACCACATCTAAACAGACGCTAGATGAATTATTTAATGCTAAACTGGAGCACAAAGCAAAGAACAAAAAATAAAATTGGGTTGCCTCACAACAAGCGCTATCGTTTAACGCCCTTAGCTAGGCATAAAAATGCGAATAGATCTAGGTATTGTCATCTTTAGTATGCAATCCATGAGTGGATCTCATAATAGATTCATCAGGCAATTTAATTTTCTTCATAGGAAATTGTTCCATGCCTTTCCTTAGCGGAAATTGGAATCTAATGTTTCCTTCTTTCATATCAATAAATGCACCAATCGTTCTAAGGAAAGGTCTACCAAGAATAATAGGACATGTAGGATTGCAATCTATATCAAGAACAATGAAATCTACGGGCACATAATTCCAATTTGCAACAATAAGAACATCATTAATCCTTCCCATAGGTTTCTTAATGGTGGAATCCGCAAGATGCAAATTTAAAGAACAATCATCAAATTCACGAAAACCTAGCACATCACACAAAGTTTTTGGAATCGTGGAAACACTAGCACCCAAATCACACAAAGCATAACATTTATAATCTTTAATATTAATCTTAATAGTAGGTTCCCACTCATCATAAAGTTTTCTAGAGATAGAAACTTCTAGTTCAAGCTTTTCTTCAAAAGATTGCACATAGCATCAACGATATGTTTAGTAAAAGCTTAGTTTTGATTATAAGCATGAGGGGAATTTAACACGGATTGCAACAAGGAAATACAATCTATTAAAGAGCAATCATCATAATTAAATTCCTTGAAATCCAAAAGAGTGGGTTCATTGCTACTTACAGTTTTGACCTCTTCAATCCCACTTTTATCAATTTTCGCATCTAGATCTAAAAACTCTGAATCATTGCGACACCTTTTAACTAAAGTTGACTCATCTCCAGTCCCATATTTATCAAGATTCATATTGGAAAACAAAGATTTAATAGGATTTACCTCAATCACTTTTAGATCTTCATCGTTATTATCATGAAAACTAGAAGAACGCGCTTTTACAAACCAATCTTGTTTAGCATGCATCTTAGCGGTTCTTTCTTTGCACTCATCAATAGAAATTCTCATGGCCTTGAGAGAATCTTTGATATCATGCTTAGGTGGGATAGATCTAAGTTTCAAAGAATCAACATCAAGAGAAATTCTATCCATGTTCCTAGCCAACTCATCAATCTTAAGCAATTTTTCTTCAATCAAAGCATTGAAATTCATTTGTGAACTCATAAATTCTTTAACACTATTCTAAAACTCAGAGGGCATATTATTAAAATTTCCATAAGAGTTGTTGTAGGAATTACCATAATTATTAGAGGAATTACTAGGAAACGGCCTAGGATTAAAGTTGCCTCTATACGCGTTGTTACCAAAATGGTTCCTACCAACAAAATTCACATCCATAGATTCATTATTATTCTCAATCAAAGTCGACAAAGGAATATCATTAGGATAAGAATAAACACTTTTATTAGCAAATAATTTCATTAGTTCATCCATTTTTTCACTCAAAACATTAATCTCTTCAATCGCATGAACTTTTTTACTAGTGGATCTTTCGGTGTGCCATTGAGAATAATTAACCATAATATTATCTAGGAGCTTAGTAGCTTATACTGAAGTGATTTCCATAAAAGTGCCTCCCGCGGCCGAATCTAAAAGATTTCTAGAAGAAAAATTCAATCCGGCATAATTTTTTCGTATAATCATCCACAAATTCAAACCATGTGTAGGGCAATTATGTATCATCAATTTTATCCTCTCCCAAGATTGTGCAACATGATCATGATTAAGTTGCTTAAAATTCATAATGTCGTTCCTAAGGGAGATGATCTTCGTGGGAGGAAAATACTTAGAGATGAAAACATTTTTACACTTATTCCATGAATCAATACTATTTTTAGGCAAAGATGAGAACCAAGTTTTAGCATGATCTCTAAGCGAAAACGGAAATAGCTTTAAGTTAACAATATCATTATCCACATCTTACTTCTTTTGCATATCGCACAAATCAACGAAATTGTTTAGATGGGATGCGACATCTTCACTAGGAAGGCCAGAAAATTGATATTTCATAACAAGATTCAGCAAAGCAGCATTGATTTCACAAGATTCAGCATTAGTAGTAGGAGAAATCGGAGTGCTAATAAAATTATTGTTGTTGGTATTGGAAAAGCCACACAATTTAGTATTATCTTGAACCATCGTGACAAAGCAATCAATCCAACACACAAGCACACAAGAAGCAAGCAAAAAGACATGACGAGAAGAGGGGTGAAGAAAAGGCAAAGGTTTTCGAAAATCTTTTTAGGAGTGGGGGAGAAAAACTAGAGGCAAATGGCGAATAATGTAATGCAAGGGAGAATAGTTTATGATGGGTACTTGGTATGGCTCGACTTGATGTAGATCTCCCCGGCAACGACGCCAGAAATCCTTCTTGCTACCTCTTGAGCTTGCGTTGGTTTTCCCTTGAAGAGGAAAGGGTGATGTAGCAAATGTTGGAAATATGCCCTAGAGGCAATAATAAATTAGTTATTATTATATTTCCTTGTTCATGATAATCGTTTATTATCCATGCTATAATTGTATTGAAAGGAAACTCAGATACATGTGTGGATACATAGACAACACCATGTCCCTAGTAAGCCTCTGTTGACTAGCTCGTTGATCAATAGATGGTTATGGTTTCCTAACCATGGACATTGGATGTCGTTGATAACGGGATCACATCATTAGCAGAATGATGTGATGGACAAGACCCAATCCTAAGCCTAGCACAAAGATCGTAGTTCGTATGCTAAAGCTTTTCTAATGTCAAGTATCATTTCCTTAGACCATGAGATTGTGCAACTCCCAGATACCGTAGGAATGCTTTGGGTGTACCGAACGTCACAACGTAACTGGGTGGCTATAAAGGTGCACTACAGGTATCTCCGAAAGTGTCTGTTGGGTTGGCACGAATCGAGACTGGGATTTGTCACTCCGTGTAAACGGAGAGGTATCTCTGGGCCCACTCGGTAGGACATCATCATAATGTCCACAATGTGACCAAGGGGTTGATCACGGGATGATGTGTTACAGAATGAGTAAAGAGACTTGCCGGTAACGAGATTGAACAAGGTATCGGCATACCGACGATCGAATCTCGGGCAAGTACAATACCGCCAGACAAAGGGAATTGTATACGGGATTGATTGAGTCCTTGACATCGTGGTTCATCCGATGAGATCATCATGGAACATGTGGGAGCCAATATGGGTATCCAGATCCCGCTGTTGGTTATTGACGGGAGAACGTCTCGATCATGTCTGCATGGTTCCCGAACCCGTAGGGTCTACACACTTAAGGTTCGATGACGCTAGGGTTATAAAGGAAGTTTGTATGTGGTTACCGAATGTTGTTCGGAGTCCCGGATGAGATCCCGGACGTCACGAGGAGTTCCGGAATGGTCCGGAGATAAAGATTTATAAATGGGAAGTCCTGTTTTGGTCACCGGGAAAGTTTTGGGTTTTTTCGGTAACGTATCGCGACCACCGGGAGGGTCCCGGGGGTCCACCAAGTGGGTCCACCAACACCGAAGGGCTGCATGGGACAAGTGTGGGAGGGGATCAGCCCCAGGTGGGCTGGTGCGCCCCCCACAAGGGGCCCAAGGCGCAGGTAAGAGTGGGAGGGGCAAACCCTAGGGCAGATGGGCCCTAAGGCCCACCCCAGGTGCGCCTCCCATCTCTCCCCCTCTGGCCGCCACCCAGATGGGATCTGGGGGCTGCCGCCACCCCTGGGGAGGGAACCCTAGAGGGGGCGCAGCCCCCTCCCCTCCCCCTATAAATACATGAGGTCTGGGGGCTGCCCAACACACGAGTTTCTCCCCCTGTTGGCGCAGCCCTACCTCTCTTACTCCTCCTCTCCCGTGGTGCTTGGCGAAGCCCTGCAGGATTGCCACGCTCCTCCACCACCACCACGCCGTTGTGCTGTTGCTGGATGGAGTCCTCCTCAACCTCTCCCTCTCTCCTTGCTGGATCAAGGCATGGGAGACGTCACCGGGTTGTACGTGTGTTGAACGCGGAGGTGCCGTCCATTCGGCACTAGGATCTCCGGTGATTTGGATCACGACGAGTACGACTCCTTCAACCCCGTTCTCTTGAACGCTTCCGCTTAGCGATCTACAAGGGTATGTAGATGCACTCTCCTTCCTCTCGTTGTTGGTTTCTCCATAGATAGATCTTGGTGACACATAGGAAAATTTTGAATTTCTGCTACGTTCCCCAACAGTGGTATCAGAGCTAGGTCTATTGTGTAGATTCTTCGCACGAGTAGGACACAAAGTAGTTGTGGGTGTTGATTTTGTTCAATATTCTTACCGTTACTAGTCCAATCTTGCTTCGACGGCATTGTGGGATAAAGCGGCCCGGACCGACCTTACACGTACACTTACGTGAGACAGGTTCCACCGACTGACATGCACTTGGTGCATAAGGTGGCTAGCGGGTGCCAGTCTCTCCCACTTTAGTCGGAACGGATTCGATGAAAAGGGTCCTTATGAAGGGTAAATAGCAATTGACATATCACGTTGTGGTTTTTGCGTAGGTAAGAAACGTTCTTGCTAGAAACCCATAGCAGCCACGTAAAACATGCAAACAACAATTAGAGGATGTCTAACTTGTTTTTGCAGGGTATGCTATGTGATGTGATATGGCCAAGAAGAATGTGATGAATGATATGTTATGTATGAGATTGATCATGTTCTTGTAATAGGAATCACGACTTGCATGTCGATGAGTATGACAACCAGCAGGAGCCATAGGAGTTGTCTTTATTTATTGTATGACCTGCGTGTCATTGAACAACGCCATGTAATTACTTTACATTATTGCTAACCGGTAGCCATAGTAGTAGAAGTAATTAGTTGGCGAAACAACTTCATGGAGACACGATGATGGAGATCATGATGATGAAGATCATGGTGTCATGCCGGTGACGATGATGATCATGGAGCCCCGAAGATGGAGATCAAAAGGAGCAATATGATATTGGCCATATCATGTCACTATTTGATTGCATGTGATGTTTATCATGTTTATACATCTTATTTGCTTAGAACGACGGTAGTAAATAAGATGATCCCTCATTAAAATTTCAAGAAAGTGTTCCCCCTAACTGTGCACCGTTGCGAAAGTTCGTCGTTTCGAAGCACCACGTGATGGTCAGGTGTGATAGATTCTTACGTTCACATACAACGGGTGTAAGCCATATTTACACACGCGAAACACTTAGGTTGACTTGACGAGCCTAGCATGTACAGACATGTCCTCGGAACACAAGAGACCGAAAGGTCGAGCATGAGTCGTATAGTAGATACGATCAACATGAAGATGTTCACCGATGATGACTAGTCCGTCTCATGTGATGATCGGACACGGCCTAGTTGACTCGGATCATGTAATCACTTAGATGACTAGAGGGATGTCTATCTGAGTGGGAGTTCATGAGATGAACTTAATTATCCTGAACATAGTCAAAAGATCTTTGCAAATTATGTCGTAAGCTCGCGCTTTAGTTCCACTGTTTAGATATGTTCCTAGAGAAAATATAGTTGAAAGTTGACAGTAGCGATTATGCAGACAGTAGAAAGCTTATGTCCTTAATGCACCGCTCAGCGTGCTGAACCCCAAACGTCGCTTGTGGATGTTACGAACATCGGACATACACGTTTTGATAACTACGTGATAGTTCAGTTAAACGGTTTAGAGTTGAGGCACCAAAGACGTTTTTCGAAACGTCGCGGAACATATGAGATGTTTCGAGGGCTGAAATTGGGATTTCAGGCTCGTGCCCACGTCAAGAGGTATAAGACCTCCGACGATTTTCTTAGCCTGCAAACTAAGGGAGAAAAGCTCAATCGTTGAGCTTGTGCTCAGATTGTCTAAGTACAACAATCACTTTAATCGAGTGGGAGTTGATCTTCCAGATGAGATAGTGATGTTTCTCCAAAGTCATTGCCACCAAGCCGCTAGAGCTTCATGATGAACTATAACATATTAGGGATAGATATGATGATCCTTGAGGTATTCACGATGTTTGACACCGCGAAAGTAGAAATCAAGAAGGAGCATCAATTGTTGATGGTTGGTGAAACCACTAGTTTCAAGAAGGGCAAGGGAAAGAAGGGATACTTCATGAAACGGCAAATCAGCTGCTGCTCTAGTGAAGAAACCCAAGGTTGAACCCAAACCCGAGACTAAGTGCTTCTGTAATAAGGGGAACAACCACTGGAGCAGAATTACCCTAGATACTTGGTAGATGAGAAGGCTGGCAAGGTCGATAGACGTATATTGGATATACATTGTGTTAATGTGTACTTTACTAGTACTCCTAGTAGCAGCAGGGTATTAGATACCGGTTCGGTTGCTAAGTGTTAGTAACTCGAAATAAAAGCTACGGAATAAACGAAGACTAGCTAAAGGTGAGCTGACGATATGTGTTGGAAGTGTTTCCAAGGTTGATGTGATCAAATATCGCACGCTCCCTCTACCATCGAGATTGGTGTTAAACCTAAATAATTGTTATTTGGTGTTTGCGTTGAGCATAGACATGATTGGATTATGTCTATCGCAATACGGTTATTCGTTTAAGGAGAATAATGGTTACTCTGTTTATTTGAATAATACCTTCAATGGTCTTGCACCTAAAGGAATGGTTTATTGAATCTCGATCGTAGTGATACACATTTTCATGCCAAAAGATATAAGATAGTAATAATAGTACCACTTACTTGTGGCACTGCCATGTAAGTCATATTGGTATAATACGCATGAAGAAGCTCCATGTTGATGGATCTTTGGACTCACTCATTTTTGAAAAGTTTGAGACATGCAAACCATGTCTATTTGTGTATACGCATGAAGAAACTCCATGCAGATAGATCGTTTGGACTCACTTGATTTTGAATCACTTGAGATATGCAAATCATACCACATAGGCAAGATGACTGAAAAGCCTCGTTTTCAGTAAGATGGAACAAGGTAGCAACCTGTTGGAAGTAACACATTTTGATGTGTGCAGTCCAATGAGTGCTGAGGCATGCAGTGAATATCGTTATGTTTTACTTCACAGATGATTTAAGTAGATACTGTATATTTACTTGACGAAACACAAGTCTGAATTATTGAATGGTTCAAGTAATTTCAGAGTGAAGTTGAAGGTCGTTGTGACAAGAGGATAAAATGTCTATGATATGATCATAGAGATGAGTATCTGAGTTACGAGCTTTGGCACACAATTAAGACATTGTGGAAATTGTTTCAAAAATTAATACCGCCTGCAACACCATAGTGTGATGGTGTGTCCGAACATCATAGTTGCACCCTATTGGATATGGTGCGTACCATGATGTCTCTTATCGAATTACCACTATCGTTCATGGGTTAGGCATTAGAGACAACCGCACTCACTTTAATAGGGCACCACGTAATTCCGTTGAAACGACACCGTTTGAACTATGGTTTGGAGAAACCTAAGCTGTCATTTCTTAAAAGTTTGGGGTTGTGACGCTTATGTGAAAAAGGTTTCATCGTGATAAGCTCGAACCCAAAACGGATAAATACATCTTCATAGGATACCCAAAATGGTTGGGTATACCTCCCATTTCAGATCCGGAAGCAAAAGTAATTGTTTCTAGAAACGGGTCCTTTCTCAAGGAAAAGTTTCTCTCGAAAGAATTGAGTGGGAGGATGGTGGAGACTTGATGAGGTTATTGAACCATCACTTCAACCAGTGTGTAGCAGGGCACAGGAAGTTATTCATGTGGCACCTACATCAATTGAAGTGGAAGCTTATGATAGTGATCATGAAGCTTCGGATCAAGTCACTACCGAACCTCGTAGGACGACAAGGACGCGTACTGCTTCAGAGTGGTACGGTGATCCTGTCTTGAAGGTCATGTTGCTAGACAACAATAAACCTACGAGCTATGGAGAAGCAATGGTGGGCCCATATTCCAACAAATGGTTAGAAGCCATGAAATCCGAGATAGGATCCATGTATCAGAACAAAGCATGGACTTTGGTGGACTTGCCCATTGATCAGCAAGCCATTGAGATAAATGGATCTTTAAGAAGAAGACGGACGTGGACGGTAATGTCACCGTCTATGAAGCTCGACTTGTGGCAAAGAGTTTTTCACAAGTTCAAGGAGTTGACTACGATGAGATTTTCTCATCCGTAGCGATGCTTGAGTCCGTCGGAATCATGTTAGCATTAGCTGCATTTATGAAATCTGGCAGATGGATGTCAAAACGAGTTTCCTTACCAGTTTTCGTAAGGAGAGGTTGTATGTGATACAATCAGAAAGTTTTTGTCGATCCTAAGGATGCTAAAAGGTATGCTGGCTCCAGCGATCCTTTTAAGGACTTGAGTAAGCATCTCGGAGTTGGAATATACGCTTTGATGAAATGATCAAAGATTTTGGGTTTATACAAAGTTTGTGAGAAACTTGTATTTCCAAAGAAGTGAGTGGGAGCACTATAGAATTTCTGATGAGTATATGTCGTTGACATATTGATGATCAAAAATGATGTACAATTTTCTATAAAGCATATATGGTTATTTGAAAAGTGTTTTTCAAGTGAAAACCTGGATTAAGCTACTTGAACATTGAGCATCAAGATCTATGAGGATAGATCAAAACCGCTTAATGGTACTTTCAAATGAGCATATACCTTGACATGATCTTGAAGGTGTTCAAGATGGATTAGTCAAAGAAGGAGTTCTTGCCTGAGATGTAAGGTATGAAGTTAAGACTTAAAGCTCGACCACGGCAGAAAAGAGAGAAAGGACGAAGGTCGTCCCCTATGCTTTAGATGTAGGCTCTATAGTATGCTATGCTGTGTATCGCACTGGAAGTGTGCCTTGCCATGAGTCAGTCAAGAGGTACAAGAATGATCCAGGAATGGATCATTGGATAGCGGTCAAAATTGTCCTTGGAGTAAATAAGGACATGTTTCTCGATTATGGAGGTGATAAAGAGTTCGACGTAAAGGGTTACGTCGATGCAAGCTTTAACACCTATCTGAGTGACTCTGAGTAGCAAACCGGATACGTATAGTGGAGCAACCATTTGGAATAGCTCCAAGTGGAGCGTGGAAGCAGTATGACCTAGAGATTTGCAAAATACATACAGATCTGAATGTTGCAGACCCGTTGACTAAAACCTCTCTCACAAGCAAAACATGATCAAACCCCAGAACACATTGAGTCTTAATCACATGGTGGTGTGTGAACTATTTTAGTGACACTAGTAAACTCTTTGGATGTTGGTCACATGGCAATGTGACCTATCAGTGTTAATCACATGGCGATGTGAACTAGATTATTGACTCTAGTGCAAGTGGGAGACTGTTGGAAATATGCCCTAGAGGCAATAATAAATTAGTTATTATTATATTTCCTTGTTCATGATAATCGTTTATTATCCATGCTATAATTGTATTGAAAGGAAACTCAGATACATGTGTGGATACATAGACAACACCATGTCCCTAGTAAGCCTCTGTTGACTAGCTCGTTGATCAATAGATGGTTACGGTTTCCTAACCATGGACATTGGATGTCGTTGATAACGGGATCACATCATTAGCAGAATGATGTGATGGACAAGACCCAATCCTAAGCCTAGCACAAAGATCGTAGTTCGTATGCTAAAGCTTTTCTAATGTCAAGTATCATTTCCTTAGACCATGAGATTGTGCAACTCCCGGATACCGTAGGAATGCTTTGGGTGTACCAAACATCACAACGTAACTGGGTGGCTATAAAGGTGCACTACAGGTATCTCCGAAAGTGTCTGTTGGGTTGGCACGAATCGAGACTGGGATTTGTCACTCCGTGTAAACGGAGAGGTATCTCTGGGCCCACTCGGTAGGACATCATCATAATGTGCACAATGTGACCAAGGGGTTGATCACGGGATCATGTATTACGGAACGAGTAAAGAGACTTGCCGGTAACGAGATTGAACAAGGTATCGGCATACCGACGATCGAATCTCGGGCAAGTACAATACCGCCAGACAAAGGGAATTGTATACGGGATTGATTGAGTCCTTGACATCGTGGTTCATCCGATGAGATCATCGGGAACATGTGGGAGCCAACATGGGTATCTAGATCCCGCTGTTGGTTATTGACCGGAGAACGTCTCGATCATGTCTGCATGGTTCCCGAACCCGTAGGGTCTACACAGTTAAGGTTCGATGACGCTAGGGTTATAAAGGAAGTTTGTATGTGGTTACCGAATGTTATTCGGAGTCCCGGATGAGATCCCGGACATCACGAGGAGTTCCGGAATGGTCCGAAGATAAAGATTTATATATGGGAAGTCATGTTTTGGTCACCGGAAAAGTTTCGGGTTTTTTCGGTAACGTATCGGGACCACCGGGAGGGTCCCGGGGGTCCACCAAGTGGGGCCACCAACCCCGGAGGGCTGCATGGGCCAAGTGTGGGAGGGGACCAGCCCCAGGTGGGCTGGTGCGCCCCCCACAAGGGGCCCAAGGCGCAGGTAAGAGTGGGAGGGGGCACACCCTAGGGCAGATGGGCCCTAAGGCCCACCCCAGGTGCGCCTCCCCTCTCTCCCCCTCTGGCCGCCACCCAGATGGGATCTGGGGGCTGCCGCCACCCCTAGGGAGGGAACCCTAGAGGGGGCGCAGCCCCCTCCCCTCCCCCTATAAATACATGAGGTCTGGGGGCTGCCCAACACACGAGTTTCTCCCCCTGTTGGCGCAGCCCTACCTCTCTTACTCCTCCTCTCCTGTGGTGCTTGGCGAAGCCCTGCAGGATTGCCACGCTCTTCCACCACCACCACGCCATTGTGCTGCTGCTGGATGGAGTCTTCCTCAACCTCTCCCTCTCTCCTTGCTGTATCAAGGCATGGGAGACGTCACCGGGCTGTACGTGTGTTGAACGCGGAGGTGCCGTCCGTTCGGCACTAGGATCTCCGGTGATTTGGATCACGACGGGTACGATTCCTTCAACCCCGTTCTCTTGAACGCTTCCGCTTAGCGATCTACAAGAGTATGTAGATGCACTCTCCTTCCCCTCATTGTTGGTTTCTCCATAGATAGATCTTGGTGACACGTAGGAAAATTTTGAATTTCTGCTACGTTCCCCAACAGCAAAGTAGCGTAAGTATTTCCCTCAGTTTTGAGAACCAAGGTATCAATCCAGTAGAAGACAACGCACAAGTCACCGAATACCTACACAAACAATCAACAACTTGCACCCAATGCGATAAATGGGTTGTCAATCCCTTCACCATCACATGCAAAAGTGAGATCTGATAGAGATAGATAAACGGTAAAGTAAATATTTTTGGTATTTTTGGTTTATAGATTGGAAAGTAAAAGGTTGCAAAATAGTAGATTAGAAACTAGCAAGATGTAAACGAGATTAAATAATATGTAAAAGAGGCCCGGGGGCCATAGATTTCAATGTTGGCTTCTCTCAAGATAGCAAATATTATGGTGGGTGAACAAATTACTGCCGAGCAATTGGTAGAAAAGCGCATAGTTATAACGATATCTAATGCAATGATCATGAACATAGGCATCACATCCGTGTCAAGTAGACCGACTCCTGCATGCATCTACTACTATTACTCCACACATCGACCGCTATCCAGAATGCATCTAGAGTATTAAGTTCATAAAGAAGGGAGTAACACATTAAGCAAGATGACATGATGTCGAGGAATTAACTCAAGCAATATGATGAAAACCCCATCTTGTTATCCTCGATGGCAACAATACAATACGTGCCTTGCTGCCCCTACTGTCACTGGGAAAGGACACCGTAATATTGAACCCAAAGCTAAGCACTTCTCCCCTTGCAAGAAAGATCAATCTAGTAGGCCAAACTAAACCGATAATTTGAAGACACTTGCAAAGATATCAAATCATGCATATAAGAATTCAGAGAAGAACCAAATAATATTCATAGATAATCTGATCATAAATCCACAATTCATCGGATCTCGACAAACGCACCGCAAAAGAATATTACATCGAATAGATCTCCAAGAACATCGAGGAGAACATGGTATTGAGAATCAAAGAGAGAGAAGAAGCCATCTTGCTAATAACTATGGACCCGAAGGTCTATGGTAAACTACTCACGCTTCATCGGAGAGGTAATGGTATTGATGTAGAAGCCCTCTGTGATCGAATCCCCCTCCGACAGAATGCCGGAAAAGGTCCCTAGATGGGATATCACGGGTACAGAAGGTTGCGGCGGTTTAAAAGTGGTTTCATGGCTCTCCTGGATTTTTCAGGGTATAAGAGTATATATAGGCGAAGGAACTAGGTCATGGGAGCTACGAGGGGCCCATGAGGGTGGGGGACGCGCCCTACCCCCTGGGCGCGCCCTCCTGCCTCATGGCCGCCTCGTTGCATCTCCGACTTCATCTCCAAGTCTTATGGTTTCCTTTCGGTCCAAGAAAGATCATCGCGAAGGTTTCATTCCGTTTGGACTCTGTTTGGTATTCCTTTTCTGCGAAACTCTAAATAGGCAAAAAAAATAGAAACTGGCACTGGGCCCTCGGTTAATTGGTTAGTCCCAAAAATAATATAAAATAGCATATAAATGCCTATTAAACATCCAAAACAGATAATATAATAGCATGGAACAATCAAAAATTATAGATACGTTGGAGACGTATCAGGAGGTCAGGGATCACCCATGACATCCAATATTGGAGATAGACAACTCTCGATACCAAACTAGTTTCCTATTGTATTCCCTTGCAAGAGGTATCCCATCACCATAAATAACAAGAAGAAGCAGGACATAGGGTATTATTCTCCGGAGGCTTGAACCTGTGTAACTTGTGCGTCCGGGCTCTGGCCTGGTACTTCCGACCATGTCAGGGATTGGCAGTATGTTACACCATCAGAATCTGTAGCCAAATTGGAATAGTCATCATCTAAACCTCTTCTGCACAACTTACACCATCATAGGATGCAGCAAGACAACCTAGAAATGGAACAACCAAGGTTCCTAGTGCATGATCCTTTCCTAGTCGCCTAGGCACAAGTCCTGCATGACGAACAAATTAGGTCCCATAGGCAGGAACCTCAGCTCTTGCACGGGGTTCCAAGCCACCCACATATCCTTGAAGAACGCAGCCTGGCTAAACAGCTTGTCGGTATGGAGTTTCGCGAGCTCTAGCCATAGCATATGATCATTGATCACCGGATCCTCTTTGTCCACAATCGCATCATCAAACTCTTATCCCTCTAGGTAAAGTTGACCAAAGAAGTCATCAAGATCATCGGTGGTACGGCTATCTCGAGCGTCATCGCTAGCCGCGGGTGGGGATCTGAGGGGGAGACCATCACGATGGTTAGAGAATGGATAGGAGCAGTCGGAGGTTGGCGAGACACAATGGCGAGCGTGATCACTTGAGGAGACCTAACCATAGTCGCTACTAGGGGAAAAACAACCCCTGAATCCAAAGGTATTGAATCGTGGGAATACTTAAATCAACAACATGCAGTAAGGGCGGCCATTGGAGAATTTTGGAAGAAAGATCTGGACACTATGTAGTGCACTGCTTGTGTCCGCGAGGACAATCAATAGGGTAGAAAGAATCAAATGGTGGGTGGTATAAAATACATGCTCACGTTGGATGGCAAAACATGTCCGGACCACGCGGTTCAGACAGATGTGGGTGATTTGAGGGTCCGTTTTGGAGATGCCCTTAGTCGTACACAAAATAAGGTTAGCCATGACCTAGATGTCTATGGACATTGTACACCGCGCACTGTGGTTTCTCTTGGTTCGAGTACAGAATAGATTGTAAAACATTGTATGGCTGACTTGCCTCCAAGCTTAGGGCATCTCCAATGCTGACCCTCAAATCACCCACAACCATCCGGACAACGCAGTCTGGATGTGTTTTGCCATCCAACGGGGGCCTGTATCGGTCTGCATGTTGATCATGTTTTTCCGCAAACCGGAGACAAATTTGGGGGGGGAGGCTTGCGGGCGTCCGAAACGTTGCCACGCGAGCGCTTGACTAACCAGGCCCACCAAAAAACCCTTTCCCGACTATCCAGCGCTTTCCATCCGATGCACGCGTCGTTTCCTCTGTCATGTTCATGCCGACCAGAGCATGTAACCGCCAACATTGATACCGAGCGACGTGACTGGATTGGCGGGGCGCTGACCACGCGACCTCTCTAGAGTCGCCGCTTTAATGCGGACGCAACTTCCCGAGGAACCAACTTAATCCGGTCGCTGCACCCCATTGAAGTGGTGGACGGGCCCTTCGCATAGCCTGGCTACGGTTATTTAAGTCATGCACTGGTGATGCACATACGATCTTCGTCCTCTCAGAGCCCCTTCAATTTCATCGGCGATGCCGAAGTCATGGTTCTCCGTACCGGTAGGCGGAGGTGGTGGCGGTGGTAGTACATCATTAGGTGGAATTTGGCACCGTCGCCCTCGCTCATCGGGCCCATAGGCATCCATGGCAGTTGGCTCCTCTGACAAGGAGGAGATCATCGTCTCTTGTGGCAACGAGGAGGACCAGACGCCCCGGCAGTAGTTGTAGCAGCGGCCCTGCCTCCTCACGGAGGCCGCTCTGACGGAAGAAGAATTCGGTTGTCATACAGAGATCATCACAGAGCATTCGCTCCGTCAGATGGGATCGGCGCCACCATCACCGGCACAAGTCAAGGAGGAGCCACCATCGCCGCCATGCTACCGCGTGAAGCAGGAGCCCACGTCCCCACTCCGGCGGGTCAAGGAGGAGCCGGCGTCGCCCCCGTGTAACCACGGCGTCCAGATCAGACGCCGCGTCAACGTCGACCCCCCGCAACCGCGCTGTCCAAAGTGAATGTCGCGTCAAGAATGAGCCCGCATCACCAGCGCACAGTCGGCACACCCGCATTGATGGGTCCGTCACCGCCCCGCTGCAACCGTTGCCCCATCAAGGAGGAGTTACTGCACGCGATCACGAAGGCGCGGGGCCGCATCGTCCACTACCTCGAAGGCGGCGGTGTTGGCGGTCCCTCGGGCTCGAGGGTAGTCGTTTCATAGGAGGAGTGTGTGGCGAGGCAACAGGCCCGGTACGACCAGTGCAACACCACTCGCCAAGTCTGACGCGGCGCCATAATAGGGCTGCAATGACCCGGACTCCCCGCCGTGTGGGCACTCGATCGCTCCATCACCACCGTGGAGACGGACGCCAGGCACCGCCGTCGCCTTGACGGCGAGCTTGCCAAGATCGGTGAGGAGTGGTCGCTTAGCGACTCCTCTACCAACGCTGGCTGGGGCAAGGCCGCCGTCAGAGCTCCGCGGGCACCGTTCGCATTGGCCGCGGTGGCCCTCCGCACCGAGCAGGACGAGGCGGAGCAACAACTCTACGACAGGCAGGCAGCTGCCGTGGCCCTCTGACGCCCTTCCGCCGCTGGAGGGACAACAACGATGAAGACGGCGGCACAGATGGTGCGGCAAGGCAGGGCGGCCATGCGTGCAAGGTGGTCGTCCGATATATGGTTTAGATTTTTTTTCTAGTATTTAGTTAAACGATCGAAATCTCGACCTTTTTATATGTAATTTATATTTGAAATCCACCATGTTTGATGAATTCCCTCCGTTTAGTTCAAACATTGTTTGAAATGTACTAATGTTGGATGACTAGCTCTCACATCTGTGTTCACGGATGCGGTGTCCGGCTTGCGGTCAGTGTTAGAGATGTCCTTACCCGCAGTGTTTTTAGGGCATCTCCAGCCGCGCCCCCAACAGGCCCTTTCCAGGCGATTTTGCCGCGCCGGCGCCAAAAAAAGGCCCCAGTCGCGCCCCAGAAGCCCGTTTTTCGCCGGCTCGGGCCAAAACTGGTGCCGGCAGACCCAGGCCAAACCCGGCGCCCTGGGGGGCGCTTGGGGAGCCGGCACAAGAGAAAAAGGCGCGTGGGCCCGCCCTGGAGGCGACCCGAGGGCCTTTTCCCGCCCTTGCTTGACGCTTTTCCCTCACATCTCTCCCGCTCGCTCGCCTTCCTCCCGCCATTCTCTCCCTTTCTCCCGCCAAACCCCCTCCCGCTCGCCGCGAAGAAGTACGCCATGCCGCGCGCGGCGGCAACCGCGACTGGCGCCGTGGCCCAGCCGAAGCAGAGGAAGCCGAGGGCGCCGCCATCGAAGCCACCGGGCCTGTCGAATGCCGAGTGGAGGGTGGAAGTTCAGCGGCGCGAAGCAGTCACCGCCGACAGGCGGAACAGGGCCATAGCCAAGAAGGCCCGCGACAACGCGGCACGCGCGGCGGCGTCTTCCTCATTGGTCGACTAGGCGGGGATGAATCCACCTGTCGTCAGCCACGCCCAGTACGCGCCCTGGGGACAGCAAGGCGCCGGATCTCCATGGGGTTCATCGTCGCCCGGCTACGCCGACGGCGACGCGCACGGTGGGTTCAACCCAAACGTGACCTTCCCTCATGGTCATCCCGCTACGCGCACGCCCTCGCCCGCCTTCGTCGGCGTGCAGTACCCTCCATACAACTACTCGCCGCCCGCCGCCTACGCGTCCACACCGACGCCCCATCTCTATCGCGGACCGCTACCCTTCTCGCACCTCGGCGACCCCAACGACACGTGAGCCGACATGGACGACATCATCGCGACAGGATCGACCGCGGCTGCCGCGTCTCCCGGGTTCGCCACCCAGGACGAGGTAGTGGACCTCAGCGGCGACATGGAGGCCGAGCTCGGCTACGTCTACGGCGACGACGCACAGGAACCCGAGGAGGAGGAGGAGGAGGAGGAGGAGGAGGAGGAGGAGGAGGAGCCGGCTCCTGTTCCGACGAAGGGGCGCCAGAAGAAGAAGAAGTGGGCGGCTAGGTCAGAAGAAGAAGAAGAAGCGGGCGCCAGAAGAAGAAGAAGCGCGAGTGCAGGAGTCCATCGAGCATTGCCTCGCCGACGCCCAGGCCCGGGCCGTCCTACGCGAAGAGAAGACCGAGGTGCGGTGGTCGTCGCTAATGAAGAACAACGCCATCAAGCTCGACCTGCTCCGGACGAACGTCGCCGCGAAGAAGAGGAACACCGACATGGCTTTTCTGATGGGCGGGGCGGACATGCTCCAGAGCAACGACGAGAAGCTCAAGGCGTGGTACCTGATGCAGCGCGGCCTCATCCTGAACGAGCTGCCGACGGCAACGCCGACGACGCCCACGACCACACGGACGCCAAGCCCGAACGACGCCTCTACATCGCCGCCCAGCAGTGCCGAAGCCGCGCCGACGCAGCCCAGCACCGAAGCAGCTCCGACACCGACGAGCCCGCGCCCGCCGACTCCGCCAACGCCTGGAGCCGACCCCGCCGAGTGAATCGTTGCGCACGCGAACTTGCGGCGGCGGCGCTCTGTTTTTTTGCAACGCCAGACTACGTCCGATCGCCGGCTTTGCGGCGTTTTTTGAGAGCGGGAACGACCAAGTTTAAATTTCCCACATCCTAAAGCCGGCGCGTGGGGTCGTGACTGGGAGCTAGGTCGTCCCAGGGGCCAAACTAGCGCCGGCACGCCCCCAAGCCGCTCTATTTAGGCGCCTTGGGGGCCGAACGGGTGGAGATGCACTTAGTGAACGGAGTTTGAGTTGCCAGCCGTTTCCCCCAGCCGGATGCTTCCAACGAACAAGTAGCAGCAAAAGGAGGTGCAAAGCCTAGGCGTTTCCACGCACGCTTTGCGTGCTTAGCTGTCCACACTTTCCCGACCGTCTCACACGTCCCAAGGCGCCGGCAGCAGTCTCCTGTTCCCGGCCATGTTCCCTCCCGAATGATCTGCATTTTATAACACCCTCCGTGCCCAAATCAGAGAGTATTTTACTATAACCCTACAACCTCGTGTCGATCTCTGGCCGCACTCTCCAGCCATCCAGTTGGCCGAAAAGAAAAATGCCATTGCCCCTCGTGCTGTCCCGAAGGGCAGCCCACCTCGTGCTACGGCTTGGAATGACTCCATCTACAGTACAAAACGTACGCCGGGATGTGGTACCAGGCGAGGGGATCGAGCGGCGGTACGAGGCAGAGGCAGAGCACGTACTGCCGAGCAAGGGGTTTCTCTTGGCAACCACCGGCGGCCGCTCCATGGCGCTTTTGCCGTCCTTTCGCACGCGCCGTGCGGTCCATGGCGTGCGTGCGTGCCATGTGACTATGTGAGGGGGAGGGGGAACTTGTTTGGGCGCGGGCGGAAACGTCTGTTCCACCGCCTTTTTCTCCATGTCCTGTTCGCGGCGAGATGCACTGGAAAGGGAAGGGATCTGAAGGGGCGTATAGCCAGTGTAAATGCAAGTTGGATCGCACAGAGGCGACGCAGGAGACGACAGAAAGTAGATCGCGAGGCAAGTGGTTCCTGAACCTGAACTAAAAGCAGCTCAACCTGGGTCGTCATGTCTGTAAACTTCGTGCAAACCCAGAATTCACTATAAAAGCGTGTTCTATAATCTTTTTCCCGTGTGAGACTCGTTTACCGGTGGCCAGAAGACAATTTTTTTCTTCTCAACAATGGAAGCTTTTGAATTAGGATTTCACCTCGGATTTCAAAAAGGACTCCAACATGGATTTCAAGAAGGATTACTACAAGGATTTGAACGATCATAGAACTGTGATTCTTTCATTCAACTACGGGCTCTTCCTTCTCTTGGAAGTGACCTCGCAGGCGGGGAGGCCCTGTCGCTTCCGCGGCCACGTTGTCGACGAATGCTCGTGCGTCTTGGATGCATACAACCACATTTTTGGAGACCGGCGTGAACGCGGCTTCCATTTCCGCATAGACGGCCGTCGAGATACTCAAGGACGGCAGGGAAGCGGGCGCCGACAGCTGATTCAACCTTATGGTACATGTCCTGAACCCCACGTGGAGCAAGGGCAAGCCCTCTCCCCAGAACTTCCTCTCGAGCGCGATCTTGTTCGGTCTCGTCGGGGAAAGGTCCACGGCACGCGCGGGGAGTTGTTGGGGTGGCACCTTATGGTCGATGGGGGTGATTGTGGGTACCGCCGACTGATTCAACCTTTTAAAAGTTTAGTGTGTATTAAAATATATTCACCGTAAAGAAACAATCCCCATCATATTTTTTTAAATGTTCAACGTGTGTTTAGACATCTTCACCCTATCTAAAAAACTATTCACCATACATTTAATAATGTTTATTCTATATACAAATAATAATCAACACATATTTAAAAAAGTTCACCATGCTTCGAAACAAAATTGGTACCATATATTCAAAAAATGTTCATGTATATAAATGAAATTTAAATGACAAAGGAAAATGAAAGATATTGGAAAAGCAAAAGAAGGAAAAATAACCGAAATGAAGAAATGAAACAAAAATAAAGCCAGAAAAAGGCATAATAAAAACAAAAAAATTAGTTATAATCAGAAAGAGAAGAATCGAAACAAGAAAACCATATAGCAAAATACAACAGAAATACCAAAAAAAAAAGGTGAAACAACTAAAGCAGTATAGCTAACCGGGAAGTGGCCTGGCCAACTAATATCACCCGTTGGCGTTGCGACATCCATTTGATGCCGTCGGGCGTCACATAGGATTCGCGGGATCAACTAGCTAACGGGTACTCGTTGCGTGCTCCTGCAAGTGTCATTTTTGATGTGCGGAGAGCGCGCCAAACCGCCATGTGTCGTGTGTGCCCTCTTAGGATTTACTTTTTTAAAAAAAATCACGTGTTTTCAAGCTTTAGATGATTTTTTGGTTTCAGTTTTTGCCGGCATTCCCTAGGTTTTTGGACAAAAAAATTCCGGGTAAAATTTCGTGATTTTTTTCTTTTTCTTCGCGAGAGGCACGAATTTACTTCTCGTGATATTTTTTCCTTCTGCGACAGGCACAATTTTACTTGACGTGGAGGCACAGATTTGCTTTCGCGGGGGGCACAACTGCGCCTCTCTGAAAAAAGGAAAACTATATTTTCTTTTTTCTTCTTCTGCAAGAGACATAAATTTACTTCTCGGCGTCTGCGAAGGGCATTGTGCCTCTCGGAAAAGGAAAAATGTATTTTCTTTATTTTCTTTCGTGAGAGGCACAGATTTGCTTCTTATGGAGGCAAAGATTTGCTTTCGTCAGAGGCACAGCTATGCCTCTTCGGAAAAGGATAAAAAAGTGAAAGAAAACCATGCTTCCAGTCCGGATTTTTTTGTCTTTTTTTTTGTTTGTGAAAAAAAGCTCGTCGAAACCTATGAACATGGGACCTAATTTCGAAGATCTCGACACAAGGAATTCAACGGTAAAACGGTTCGGGATTTAGCCGCATGGTTTGAGGGATAAAACATTTTGCATAAACGAATGTAAAAAAAAGTACTCTTAGGTTGCAACAAGTGGTGAGTGGCGCACATGCAGTGCACCACTTGTTGCAATCTGGGAGGTTTTTTTTAAAGTACCCCTTAACAAGTGGCGCACGCGGAGCTATGTCTCGCCCGCTATTGGCCCGACCCATTAATATAGCTATGACATGAGGTTTTACCTTTTTGGTAGTTTTCTTATTGGGGCATAGTTTTCGCCAGTATTTTTTTGTTTTTCTCTGTTTTTATTATTTTTTTGGTTTTCTTTCTTGGTTTCCATCATTTTCTCTTTTTTTCAACACATGTCTACATTCTACATACACACTAATAATTGTGTACGTAGGTAGTGTACGAATTGCACGCTCACATTAAGTTGGATATTAGTTGCACGTTAATTACATGATTAGTGTTGCTGTTTATATTGGTATGGTGCTAATTCACATTAAAAAAAATATGCGCTTGCCATTGGAGCAATCTAAATCGTGGGATTGACATGGTTTGATGCCCTAGATTAGTTGGATCTACTCCTTTGGATCTTTTTATATTGGTACAGATATAGAGTATATATTTTACATACTCCCTCCGTCCGGTGAAGAGTGTATATTTGGGTTTAAAATTTGTCCATGAAAGAGTGTACTTCTATCTTGCAAATGCACTTTAAAGTAGAAAAAAATGTTTCTCTCTCATTACACGGTAATCAACACCAATAACATTCTATGCATGGTCTCTTTAACTTCTACATACCCTTAGCTCATTGGAGGTTGGGTAATTAAAGAGGAGAGAGATGTTGGCTTTGCACCTTTCCAATGAATTTTTACTCCATTCCATAATTTGTCCTAAAATTTCTATATGTACACTTTTCACCGGACGGAGGGAGTATACACCAAAGTTCTTATACATGTTTAACATTTTTCAAATATATAATTAACATTTTTTTTCAAATATATGTTTTGATGTCTATTTTTCATACACATTGTGTAGTTTTGTTATACATATTTTTCATATACATGATTAACCTTTTTCAAATATATGTTTTCATGCATATTGTACATTTTTGGTATACATATAAAATATTTTTATACATGTTTGACGTTTTTAAATAGATTATTAACATCTTTTAAAATGGGAAGTACATTTTTAGAATGGTATGAAATATTATCTTTGAATTACACAAATATTGTGTATGTTACATAACAATTTTCGAAAATTCACGTACAATTTCTTTTGAAACCTGTAACCATTTTTAAATGTCATGACATTTTGTTAATGCTATCAACATTTTTGAAATGGCCCGAGCAATTTTTTTATTGTATCAACATTTTTTTGTAATTACACTAACAAAAAAATTATGTTGTGTTAATATTTTTCAAATTCGTGGTGAATACTTTAAAAAATTAAGTACATTAAGTTTTGGAATATATGTATTATAATTTTTTGTAAAATATATAAAGTAAATTAGAATGAGCAATAAAAACAGAAAATTCCAACAATAGAAAATAATTTATATAAGTGACCAAACGTAAGACAAATCGAAGTTATGTTAACTTGGCTAGCCCATTTCATGTTGCCTTGATGCGATGCGTTCTTCTGTCTCGCTTGAAGCGTAACATAGATTTTCCCAATCGTTGGAACCACGATTCATGCATAGTTTGTTGTGAAGCCCTACAAATCAAATTGCTAGAGCCTTCTATACCTAAAGAAAATTAGAGTCCTTTTCCCCTTCGAGCTAAACCATAAATTATCGACCTCCCTAACTTTTATCTTGAGTTATTACGACCTCTAACTTGATTAATTCGTGTACGAGGCTCTGTATATTTCCCAAAGCACATTTATTAATTGGATGTTACAGCAGCATAAAAATAATTTTCAAGTCAATTCGGTAATTCCTTTTGAAAAGGTTGAAAAAGATGATAATCATCACGTCTTCATCGTTTGATGCACATAACCATATATTACTTCTTACTCAACAATGCCGAGTAAAGTCAAATATTAATGGTGAATAGATTTATTTTGAAGAAAAAAAAACTCCATGCCATTTGAATTGGACTTGCCTCTCAACAGTATGTCCACAAACCAACCATAGAGCTTATGACCATGGACCATAATATATGCTTCTCAAAAGAAAATGGACCATAATATATCACGCGATATGTAGTTGAACAACGAAAATTATGCTATTTTTATACTAAGCCTCCGAGGGATTGACACGTGTGCGCCTACATTGACCAACAAAATTTTAACCTTAGGTTTTCATCCCCGAAGTTAAGCTTTGAACCAACACCTGCATTTAGGGCATGACTTACGTACTCGACTTTGCTTGCTCTATCAGAAGACAAGATCATGGGTTTAGACCTAGAGAATATGCATACATGTCAAAACCATCGCTATCAAGAACCTCTCTACTGGTTGGAGACTTAGCACTAGCTGGATGCCTGCATTGAAAGAGCCCAAGACCTGCTCCTGCATCCGACAATTTTCACACCACCCTTTGACCCCCATCGCTGAAAAAGGGAGGGCCAGTGGATTATGGTTTGCCATCGGTGCCTCAGCTATGCTCAACCGTGTACGTTGATCGTCAGGTCAAGATAACAACTACGGCTGTCACGGCGCCCCACCGAACCACTGACTTCCCCCAACGCATTAGTGAAGCGCCACCATCGGATTGATTTGCACCAAGGCCACCTCTTCAGCAACCTTCTCCTCCCCGCGTCGATCAGGATGACACACAACCTCTACAACCACCATCCAGTAGGCGAGCTTCTCGACGACGTCCTCTAGTGGCTACGAGTGTGAGACCTGGATCAAAGGTCGAACCTCACTAGCTCACAAGTCAAATTAACAATCACTGAACCCAGGATGTAATTGGAGAATTTTGGTAGTTTGATTCACTAGAGAATACCCTGAATTACAAGTAATATTGCTAACCATAGACTAGACAAGAGTAGAGTGTGAATTCATAATTAAATAGAGCGGATTAGGCTATAAGTAGCATCGCCAGGAATTACAGCCGGAAACAAGAATATCAACGTGGTGAATTTAAAGGAACAATTTAGATATATTATAACTGGGCACTATCAGAGCAATCTCAGGCTATCAGCGTTCTAAACCGTTCAATTACGTGTCTGGGTCTTATCTGGTCGTCTAATCTGCCGTTAGCGCCACGATGTTCCTCACTCGGCCAACTGTCCTAAGTGGACGCTACTCTGGAAGAAAAATCGGAGCCATATGGTTGATTGGGCCTCACCGGCAGCCCATCTCAGCGTCATGAACAAGCTTTCCACGCTGCCCCACTCGCAACGCCTCTTCCCTTTGCACTCCAGCCCTAGCCTAGCCCCACCGGCGACGATGGCGAACCACACCCCTCCCAGTGATGCGGATCAGGCCAAGACGGAGGTACAGCGAACCACACCCCTCCCAGCGGTTCGAATCAGCCACGATGGAGGTGTGATGGCCAGAGCGTCACATCCTCTTTTTTACGGGCATCACATGCATCCTTCCCTGCCTTCGTCGTGGAAGATTTGGTGAATCGGTCACAACCCAGGTGGATGAGAAGAAGGTGTTATGCGGGAGGGACATGCAGATCCCTTGCCGGTGGAGGCTGCCATGAGTCGTGATGAGGTGGGCAGGTGGCCATGGTTAGATCCTTTCTTATTGACATTGTTTTTTCCCTTCCAATCCGCCACAGGATGCTGGTTATGGTATGTTCGTTTGGGGATCTAAGGGCTAAGGCAGATTTGCAAAAAAAATCATACCATTGGGTTCCGACTCTTTAAAATTTCTGCAGGTGCTCTTAGATCTCAGTTGAGGTATTGGAATCCTAGAGCACACGATTTGCAATGTCTGTTGACCAGGTTAGTTTCCATGTTCTCACATATACATTATCATCTTAATATCCAAGTATGTGCGCCCATGATTGATGCTACTGGATATGTATATGATATCTATTGCCCTCGAATTAAATCTTACTCAAATGGTATGTAATGTAAAACTAAGCCTGACCGTGTTAATTAATGCACCACAACAATCACACATACCCTTTATTTTCTATTACAGGGAATCTCCAGACACGAGAAAGTATGTATCTACATCAGTAAATTTCTTAGCTTCTCTAGAAATACGATTTTGGTTTGTTTTATTTATTAGCACTACCCCAATTCACATTGGATTTGTATGCACACTTCTGAAAGTAAGGTCGTATGGTCGCAACATATTCTTGTCAGGACTGCGGACACTTAGCATAATATATTGTTGCATATATATCAAACTAGATAGAGCAAGCGTTTAACTGTTGATTTATGTAGCATAATATTGTGATGGTATAAAGTTTGCAGCAAGGTTTATAATGCAACAAAACAAGGCGTTGTTCATTCTGCAATAATTGACAGAAGGTTTGCCGGTATACCTTTCCTCACATCACATTACCTTTCACCAATAAGTTGCATTTGTCATGATTTGAAAATCATTATGCATTTCAAATCTTTAAGCATTAATCATCGGGTGTTGAAAACTATAATAACTTATTGATAGGATCCACCATACATACGGCCATCTCCTTTCTTAAATATGATTATGGCTTTGGACTTTGAATTCACTTTTGTTTCCTTGTGGTTTATTTCTAGGTATCATTTAGGTAAGGCCAACCCCCAAAGTTGTTCATGGAACTTAACAAAAGAATGGCTTGGCTTTCTTGAGTAGAAAAGACGACAGAGTTATTTTATTGTCATAGTGTGCCTATTCCGAAACAAGAAGTGAGTGCTTTGCAGATTTTTTTTAAATAATATAATTAGAATGAATGAAATATGCGAGGATTGATCTCCTGAGTTTTGTAATTGTTTTTAATATTTTTGGTTCTTTTTTGCTGTTCTTGTGAAAAAGTTGGATAAAGGAGACAAGGTGGTTGGTGAGAAGACCCAGATCATGTATGCTTCTGTATCAAGGACTTTTCTCATACCTAGCCCAAGATGAGCAGTTCTACATACGGACAATATTATCAAGAAACGTTCTTGTGGCAAGAAGCTCAACAAAAATCTTAGAAATTCTCAAGTCAATCATGCATGCTCATGTATGTGGTATGTCAGGCTTTGTTCATATATATCCCACAAACGTGGTCTTAAGTTGAATGTTGATCCTAAGTAAGAAGCTTAGGAGAATTCTTGTGTTACAAATTTACAATATATGGCTTTCATGACTTGTGCATAGCGAGTGATAACACACTACATGTAATGCCACCTATTTTTTTCCAACATATCATTTCTTTATTATTTTCTGCTGATTTTGCTATAGTTATGTGTTTGACAATATTCTTATAATTTGTATGAACAAAACATAGAAGTTTACAATTAATAAGGCTATATGTTTTTCTTGGTTAGTTAAGAGAAAAAGATTGGTTTTCTGGACCGAGTATGGAAGCAATCTATGTTAGCCATGATTATTTTTGTAGTGGTATTCTACTCTAAACCTTGTCTCAGCGTTCATGCTCCAAGTTGAATACCAATCTTCCAATCCTAAAATCTGGAACCCCTATCAATCCTGATCTGCAATTTCATTACTAATATGACCCTCTACCACTACAGACCAAATAAAACTATTCTTCTGTTTATTGACAAATACCATGTTATGGCTCAGTTTACGCAATTGTGGCAATGCCTACCTTTTCATTGTAAACATGGACGGGCGCGGCAATGCGCGCCATCAATGATCTAGTATTTAGTTAGAATTGGGTTGTATAGTAACGACGAGGCTATCCGAGCCATTCAACTTGACTTGCATTCCTTGCTCGATCTTGACTGCCCTTAATTGAATCGCTCACTATCATATTTTTTGGGCAGGGTAAAGGGAAATTCTATTACTTAAGGAGGCAAATCCTTCAAAATTAATTTTACAATGTCTTTCAGACCCGACACCAGCCACATCGCAGTCCGAGGGGTACTATGCCCGTAGGCATCTAGTGCATTACTAACTTTATTTTGCAAATGACTAACATGCATAATAGAGATCTCCCTAGTTTCAACAACAATCATCCTCTGAATCTCCTCCACGAGCACAAGGTATCACAATCCGTCCGCCGATCAGGCACACTGTCATCTTTCTTTGATACCTGCGTCAAGGTATCTTTCATACAATCTTCATAGCGGTGAGAGTAGAGACAAAGGAGGAATAGGAGGAGGAGAGAGGCAACGGGTAGGGTTTGGCCCATGTCGTCCTCACTGGGACGACCCGAGCGGAGCATTTTTCATTGTGTCGATAATATTCATTTGTTCAGTATGGCTATGAATATCCTACAACTTAAGCAAATGCGCTAAAAAGGTAAATGACTATATGTACATAATTACATTTCCATATGGCACACAGTAATACTCATGATTTTGATGAATCAATGAAATGCCGCACACGAGTCTACTCTCATTTACCAGGAGTCTGTGTCCTTTTGACATTGACACATTCTTCAAGATAAAACTTTAACCATCATTTTAAACATAAATTAACCATGTTAAAATTTGCCTTAAAAGAATGCCACAAAATATATTTCGCATAGATGTAGTAATGACCATGCACCCTTTGCAGACTTCCAGTGCGAGTAGTAAAGGAACAAGAGCAACAACACACAACTGATCAAGGAAACCAAAACAAGGGCCAACTCAACTAAAGGCTTGACATACACCCAACCATTACCGAGGCACAACTGCTAATTCTTGTGAGTATCCTACAGGTGCTTTGCATATTAGTCACAAGTAATAACAAAATAAAGTTTCTAAACATACATACTTACATTTCTGTAAAACAACAAGAACACAACCAAACCAAGGAAAATAAAAATAAGGGTTGTCCAACTCAACAAAAGGCTTTGACACTACACACACAATAATGTTGACCGCAGGGCTCTCCGAAGACCTGTAGCTACCTAGTGTGCTCCAGCTTCTATTGTAGTTTCTCCTGTTAGCATTGTCAGTGACGAAAGGGGATACATACAGAGAAACAACACCTCATATGATCTCCCTAACTTTCAGACAACGGGTACTATCAGACTTGGTAGTTAAGACTAATGGATAAGGAGTTTCTCAGAACGAGCCATGGACATAGACCTACCTCCTTTGAGTAGTATCCATGGATTCATCGACCAACATTTACCAATGTACCCCTTCCTATCTACCGCCTTGAAGGGTAGCCTTATCATTTGTCAAGGACCCATAGCCTATAAATAGCCCCAAGCGGGCATGCAATCTCATTCACTCCCACTTGAATAAACTCAAGTGGAGAAGCACACCCCTTTCATAGGACCACGTTTCTTTGGAGCTTGGTTTCGGGGTCCGATGGACCTCGTAAGGCTTGGATCACTGATAGTTAGGTAGTTTCGGAAAAGGTTACGCTCTCGGCGTTCTCTGAGACAAGACCATCTCTCAATGCCTCTCCTTATATAGGAGTAGGCCGCTCTCCCACGAGGTGTCTGAACCTATTCAAAAAACATCCACGAGTCAAACTTGGTTGTGTACGCCGACCTTCGCTATAAGAACTGAAGGAAATTTGCCCTAGAGGCAATAATAAAGTTATTATTTATTTCCTTAATTCATGTTAAATGTTTATTATTCATGCTATAATTGTATTAACTGGAAACTTAGTACATGTGTGAATACATAGACAAAACATATAGTCCCTAGTATGCCTCTACTTAACTAGCTCGTTAATAAAAGATGGTTATGTTTCCTAACCATGGACATGTGTTATCATTTGATGAATGAGATCACATCATTAGGAGAATGATGTGATGGACATGACCCATCCGTTATCTTAGCATTATGATCATGTCAGTTTCATTGCTACTACTTTCTTCATGACTTATACAAGTTCCTCAGACTATCAGATTATGCAACTTCCGAATACCGGAGGAACACTTTGTGTCTTACCAAACGTCACAACGTAAATGGGTGATTATAAAGGTGCTCTACAGATGTCTCTGAAGGTTTTTGTTGGGTTGGCGTAGATCGAGATTAGGATTTGTCACTCCGTGTTTCGGAGAGGTATCTCTGGACCCTCTCGGTAATACTCATCACTATAAGCCCTGCAAGCATTGTCACTAATGAGTTTGTTGCAGGATGAAGTATTACGGAACGAGTAAAGAGACTTGCCGCTAACGAGATTGAACTAGGTATTGAGATACCGACGATCGAATCTCGGGCAAGTAACATACCGATGACAAAAGGAATAACGTATGTCTTTATGTGGTTTGACCGATAAAGATCTTCGTAGAATATGTAGGAACCAATATGAGCATCCAGGTTCCTCTATTGGTTATTGACCGGAAGTGAGTCTTGGTCATGTCTACATAGTTCTCGAACTCGTAGGGTCCGCACGCTTAACGTTTGATGACGATTGGTATTATGAGTTTATGTGTTTTGATGTACCGAAGGTTGTTTGGAGTCACGAATGTGATCATGGACATGACGAGGAGTCTCAAAATGGTCGAGACATAAAGATTGATATATTGGAAGGCTATGTTTGGACACTGGAAAGGTTCCGAGTGGTTCGAGCATTTTTTCAGAGTACCGGGAGGTTACGGGACCCCCCCCCCCAGGGAGTTAATGGGTCTTAATGGGCCATGGGGGAAGAGAGGAGGAGGCGTCCAAGGTGGGGCGCCCCCCCCCCCCACCCCAAGCCCAATCCGAATTGGGAGGAGGGCCAGCCCCCCTTTCCTTCTCTCCCTCTCCCTCTTCCTTCTTCTCCTACTCCAACTAGGGAAGGGGGGAAACCTACTCCTACTAGGAGTAGGACTCCCCCCCTTGGGCATGCCATAGAGAGGGCTGGCCCTTCCCTCCTCCACTCCTTTATATACAGAGGAGGGGGAACCCCATAGACACAAGTTGAGTGTTTGGCCGTGTGCGGTGCCCCCTCCACAGATTTCCACCTCGGTCATATCGTTGTAGTGCTTAGGCAAAGCCCTGCGTCGATAACTTCATCGTCACCGTCATCAACTGTCATGCTGACGAAACTCTCCCTCGGCCTCAACTGGATCTAGAGTTCATGGGACGTCACCGAGCTGAATGTGTGCAGATCGCGGAGGTGCCGTACCTTCGGTGCTAGGATTGCTCAGATCGTGAAGACGTACGACTACATCAACCGCGTTGTCATAACGCTTCCGCTTTCGGTCTACGAGGGTACATAGACAATACTCTCCCCTCTCGTTGCTATGCATCACCTATATAGATCTTGCATGATCGTAGGAAAATTTATGAAATTACTGCGTTCCCCAATAGTGACATCCGAGCCAGGTCTATGCGTAGATGTTATATGCGCGAGTAGAACACAAAGAGTTGTGGGTGATAATAGTCATACTGCTTACCAGCATGCCATACTTTGATTCGGCGGTATTGTTGGATGTAGCAGCTCAGACCGACATTACGCGTACGCTTACGCGAGACTGGTTCTGCCGACGTGTTTCACACACAGGTGGCTAGTGAGTGTCTGTTTCTCCAACTTTAGTTGAATCGAGTGTTGCTACGCCCGGTCCTTGTTGAAGGTTAAAACAACACACTTGACAGAAAATCGTTGTGGTTTTGATGCATAGGTAAGAACGGTTCTTGCTAAGCCCGTAGCAGCCACGTAAAACTTGCAACAACAAAGTAGATGACGTCTAACTTGTTTTTGCAGGGCTTGCTGTGATGTGATATGGTCAAGGCATAATGAGATATAAATTGTTGTATGAGATGATCATGTTTTGTAACAAAGTTATCGGCAACTGACAGGAACCATATAGTTGTCGCTTTATTGTATGCAATGCAATCACCATGTAATTGTTTTACTTTATCACTAAGCGGTAGCGATAGTTGTAGTAACAATAGTTGGCGAGATGACAACGATGCTACGATGAAGATCAAGGTGTTGCGCCGGTGACGATGGAGATCATGAAGATGCTTCGGTGATGGAGATCATGAGCACAAGATGATGATGGCCATATCATGTCACATATTTTGATTGCATGTGATGTTTATCTTTTATGCATCTTATTTTGCTTAGTACGGTGGTAGCATTATAAGATGACTCCTTACTAAATTTCAAGGTACAAGTGTTCTCCCTGAGTATGCACCATTGCTACAGTTCGTCGTGCCGAGACACCACATGATGATCGGGTGTGATAAGCTCTACGTTCACATACAACGGGTGCAAGCCAGTTTTGCACACGCAGAATACTCGGGTTAAACTTGACGAGCCTAGCATATGCAGATATGGCCTCGGAACACTGAGACCGAAAGGTCGAACGTGAATCATATAGTAGATATGATCAACATAGTGATGTTCACCATTGAAAACTACTCCATCTCACGTGATGATCGGACATGGTTTAGTTGATTTGGATCACGTGATCACTTAGATGATTAGAGGGATGTCTATCTAAGTGGGAGTTCTTAAGTAATATGATTAATTGAACTTTAATTTATCATGAACTTAGTACCTGATAGTATTTTGCATGTCTATGTTGTTGTAGATCAATCACCCATGTTATCGTTCCTTTGAATTTTACTGCGTTCCTAGAGAAAGCTAAGTTGAAAGATGATGGCAGCAACTACACGAACTGGGTCCGTAACTTGAGGATTATCCGCATTGCTGCACAAAAGAATTACGTCCTAGAAGCACCGCTAGGTGCCAAGCCTGCTGCAGATGCTACTGATGACGTTAAGAACGTCTGGCAGAGCAAAGCTGATGACTACTCGATAGTTCAGTGTGCCATGCTTTACGGCTTAGAATCGGGACTTCAAAGATGTTTTGAACGTCATGGAGCATATGAGATGTTCCAAGAGTTGAAGTTAATATTTCAAGCAAATGCCTGAGTTGAGAGATATGAAGTCTCCAAAAAGTTCTACAACTGCAAAATGGAGGAGAATAGTTCTGTCAGTGAACACATACTCAGAATGTATGGGTATCATAACCACTTGACTCAACTAGGAGTTGATCTTCTAGTTGATTGTGTCATTGACAGAGTTCTTCAATCACTGCCACCAAGCTATAAAGGCTTCATGATGAACTATAATATGCAAGGGATGAACAATACTATTCTCGAGCTCTTCGCAATGCTAAAGGCTGCGGAGGTAGAAATCAAAAAGGAGCATCAAGTGTGATGGTCAACAAGACCACTACTTTCGAGAAAAAGGGCAAAGGGGAGAAAGGGAACTTCAAGAAGAACGGAAAAAAGGTTGCTGCTCAAGAGAAGAAACCCAATCGGGACCTAAGCCTGAAACTGAGTGCTTCTACTACAAAGGGACAGGTCACTGGAAGCGGAACTGCCCCAAGTATTTGGCAGATAAGAAGGATGGCAAAGTGAAAGGTATATTTGATATACATGTTATTGATGTGTACTTAACTAATGCTCGCAGTAGTGCCTGGATATTTGATACTGGTTCTGTTGCTCATATTTGCAACTTGAAACAGGGGCTACTGATTAAGCGAAGATTGTCTAAGGACAAGGTGACGATGCGTGTGGGAAATGGTTCCAAGGTCGATGTGCTCGCCACCGGCACGCTACCTCTACATATACCATCGGGATTAGTTTTAGACCTGAATAATTGTTATTTGGTGCCAGCGTTAAGCATGAACATTATATCTGGATGTTGTTTAATGCGAGACGGTTATTCATTTAAATCAGAGAATAATGGTTGTTTTATTTATATGAGTAATATATTTTATGGTCATGCACCCTTGCAGAGTGGTCTATTTTTGTTGAATCTCGATAGTGATGATACACATATTCATAATATTGAAGCCAAAAGATACAAAGTTAATAATGATAGTGCAACTTATTTGTGGCACTGCCATTTGGGTCATATTGGTGTAAAGCGCATGAAGAAACTCCATGCTGATGGACTTTTGGAATCACTTGATTATGAATCACTTGGTGCTTGTGAACCGTGCCTTATGGGCAAGATGACTAAAACTCCGTTCTCCGGAACAATGGAATGGGCTACTGACTTATTGGAAATAATGCATACTGATGTATGCGGTCCAATGAGTGTTGAGGCTCGTGGTGGGTATCGTTATTTTCTTACCTTCACAAATGATTTGAGCAGATATGGTTATATCTACTTGATGAAACATAAGTCTGAAACATTTGAAAAGTTCAAAGAATTTCAGAGTGAAGTGGAAAATCATTGTAACAAGAAAATAAAGTTTATACGATCTGATCGTGGAGTAGAATATTTGAGTTACGAGTTTGGTATTCATTTGAAACAACATGGGATAGTTTCACAACTGACGCCTCCTGGAACACCATAGCGAAATGGTGTGTCCGAACATCGTAACTGTACTTTATTGGATATGGTGCGATCTATGATGTCTCTTACTGATTTACCGCTATCGTTTTGGGGTTATGCTTTAGAGATGGCTGCATTCACTTTAAATAGGGCACCATCAAAATCTGTTGAGACGACGCCTGATGAACTGTGGTTTGGCAAGAAACCAAAGTTGTTGTTTCTTAAAGTTTGGGGTTGTGATGCTTATGTGAAAAAGCTTCAACCTGATAAGCTCGAACCCAAATTGGAGAAGTGCGTGTTCATAGGATACCCAAAGGAAACTGTTGGGTACACTTTCTATCACAGATCCGAAGGCAAAATATTTGTTGCTAAGAATGGATCCTTTCTAGAGAAGGAGTTTCTCTCGAAAGAAGTGAGTGGGAGGAAAGTAGAACTTGGTGAGGTAATTGTACCTTTTCCCTTATTGGAAAGTAGTTCATCACATAAACCAGTTCCAGTGATTCCTACACCAATTAGTGAGGAAGCTAATGATGATGATCATGAAACTTCAGATCAAGTTACTACCGAACTTCGTAGGTCTTCTAGAGTAAGATCCACACTAGAGTGGTACGGTAATCCTATTTTGGAAGTCATGTTACTAGACCATGATGAACCTACAAACTATGAGAAAGTGATGATGAGCCTAGATTACGCGAAATGGCTTGAAGCCATAAAATCTGAGATGGGATCCATGTATGAGAACAAAATGTGGACTTTGGTGGACTTTCCCGATGATCGGCAAGCCATAGAAAATAAATGGATCTTTAAGAAGAAGACCGACGCAGACGGTAATGTTACTGCTTACAAAGCTCGACTTGGTGCGAAAGGTTTTCGACAAGTTCAAGGAGTTGACTACGATGAGACTTTCTCACCCGTAGCGATGCTTAAGTCTGTCCGAATCATGTTAGCAATTGCTGCATTTTATGATTATGAAATTTGGTAAATGGATGTCAAAACCGCATTCCTGAATGGATTTCTGGAAGAAGAGTTGTATATGATGCAACCAGAAGGTTTTGTCGATCCAAAGAGTGCTAACAAAGTGTGCAAGGTCCAGCGATCTATTTATGGACTGGTGCAAGCCTCTCGGAGTTGGAATAAACACTTTGATAGTGTGATCAAAGTATATGGTTTTATACAGACTTTTGGAGAAGCCTTTATTTACAAGAAAGTGAGTGGGAGCTCTATAGCATTTCTGATATTATATGTGGATGACATATTGTTGATTGGAAATGATATAGAATTTCTGGATAGCATAAAGGGATACCTGAATAAGAGTTTTTTCATGAAAGACCTCGGTGAAGCTGCTTACATATTGGGCATCAAGATCTATAGAGATAGATCAAGACACTTAATTGGACTTTCACAAAGCACATACCTTGATGAAGTTTTGAAGAAGTTCAAAATGGATCAGTCAAAGAAAGGGTTCTTGCCTGTATTACAAAGTGTGAAGTTGAGTCAGACTCAATTCCCGACCACTGCAGAAGATAGAGAGAAAATGAAAGTCATTCCTTATGCTTCAGCCATAGGTTCTATCATGTATCCAATGTTGTGTACCAGACCTGATGTATGTCTTGCTATAAGCATAGCAGGGAGGTACAAAAGTAATCCCGGAGTGGAGCACTGGACAGCGGTCAAGAACATCCTGAAATACCTGAAAAGGACTAAGGATATGTTTCTCGTTTATGGAGGTGGAAAAGAGCTCGTGTAAACGGTTACATCGATGCAAGCTTTGACACTGATCTGGATGACTCTAAGTCGCAAAGCGGATACATATTTTTATTGAATGGAGGAGCTATCAGTTGGTGCAGTTCCAAGCAATGCGTCATGGTGGGATCTACGTGTGAAGCAGAGTACATTGCTGCTTCAGAAGCAGCGAATGAAGGAGTTTGGATGAAGGAGTTCATATCCGATCTAGGTGTCATACCTAGTGCATGAGGTCCAATGAAAATCTTTTGTGACAATACAAGTGCAATTGCCTTGGCAAAGGAATCCAAATTTCACAAGAGAACCAAGCACATCAAGAGATGCTTCAATTCCATCCGTCATCAAGTGTTGGAAGGGGACATAGAGATTTGCAAGATACACACGGATCTGAATGTTGCAGACCCATTGACTAAGCCTCTTCCACGAGCAAAACATGATCAACACCAAAGCTCCATGGGTGTTAGAATCATTACTATGTAATCTAGATTATTTACTCTAGTGCAAGTGGGAGACTAAAGGAAATATGCCCTAGAGGCAATAATAAAGTTATTATTTATTTCCTTAATTCATGATAAATGTTTATTATTCATGCTATAATTGTATTAACTAGAAACTCAGTACATGTGTGAATACATAGACAAAACATATAGTCCCTAGTATGCCTCTACTTGACTAGCTCGTTAATCAAAGATGGTTATGTTTCCTAACCATGGACATGTGTTGTCATTTGATGAACGGGATCACATCATTAGGAGAATGATGTGATGGACATGACCCATCCGTTAGCTTAGCATTATGATCATGTCACTTCCATTGCTACTACTTTATTTATGACTTATACAAGTTCCTCAGACTATGAGATTATGCAACTCCCGAATACCGGAGGAAAACTTTTTGTGCTACCAAACATCACAACTTAAATGGGTGATTATAAAGGTGCTCTACAGGTGTCTCCGAAGGTGTTTGTTGGGTTGGCATAGATCGAGATTAGGATTTGTGACTCCGTGTTTTGGAGAGGTATCTCGGGGCCCTCTCGGTAATACTCATCACTATAAGCCTTGCAAGCATTGTGACTAATGAGTTAGTTGCGGGATGAAGTATTACAGAACGAGTAAAGAGACTTGCCGGTAACGAGATACCGACGATCGAATATCGCGCAAGTAACATACCGATGACAAAGGGAACAATGTATGTTGTTATGCGTTTGACCGATAAAGATCTACGTAGAATATGTAGGAACCAATATGAGCATCCAGGTTCCGCTATTGGTTATTGACCGGAAGTGAGTCTTGGTCATGTCTACATAGTTCTCGAACCCATAGGGTCCGCACGCTTAACGTTCGATGACAATCAGTATTATGAGTTTATGTGTTTTTATGTACCTAAGATTGTTCTGAGTTCTGGATGTGATCACGGACAAGACGAGGAGTCTCGAAATGGTCGAGACATAAAGATTGATATATTGGAAGGCTATTTTTGGACACCGGAAAGGTTTCGAGTGGTTCGGGCATTTTTTCTGAGTACCGGGAGGTTACCGGAACCCTCGAGGGAGTTAATGGGCCTTAATGGGTCATGGTGGAAGAGAGGAGGAGGCGGCTGAGGGAGTCCTGGATAAGGGGGTATCCGGATAGCCGGACTATATACATCGTCCGGACTATAGAAGCGTCAAGATACAAGACTCAAGACTTCGGCTCGTGTCCGGATGGGACTCTCCTTTGCGTGGAAGACAAGCTTGGCGATCCGGATATTATATTTACTTCCTTGTAACCGACTCCATGTAAACCCTAGCTCTCCGGTGTCTATATAAACCGGAGAGCATGGTACTTAGAAAGCCGATCACAATTGCAATCATACCATCATAGGCTAGCTCTTAGGGTTTAGCCTCTATGATCTCGTGGTAGATCTACTCTTGTACTACACATATCTTCATTATTAATCAAGCATGAAGTAGGGTTTTACCTCCATCGAGAGGGCCCAAACCTGGGTAACATTGTGTCCCTTGCTTCCTGTTACCATAAGCCTAAGACGCACAGATCGGGACCCCCTACCCGAGATCCACCGGTTTTGACACCGATATTGGTGCTTTCATTGAGAGTTCCTCTGTGTCGCCGCTTCGAGGCTTGATGGTGTCTTCAATCGTCAACAACACGGTCCAGGGTGAGACTTTTCTCCCTGGAGAGATCTTTGTGTTCGGCGGCTTCGCACTGCGGGCCAATTCGCTTGGCCATCTGGAGCAGATCGACAGCTACGCCCCTGGCCACCAGATCAGGTTCGGAAACTTGAACTACACGGCGGATATTCGCGGAGACTTGATCTTCGACGGATTCGGCCATGTGCCAGGAGCACCGGACAGTCACGGCGAGCACGGCCTAGACCTGCTGTCGGACAATGCTCGGAACGTTATCCCTGCAATAGCCCCGGATCTAAATCCGGAACAGGTTGTGTTGCCCAAGGACGGAGGGGTAGATCCCGCCTCGCAGGCCGCATACGCATCGGCAGTGGAGCCGAACACAGGTCTCACCTCTGTGAAGGCATGTAACCCCGGGCCCCCGGACTCATATCCGGCAGTTGGTCCCGGTCCACTCACTCTTGAGCCAGCTGAGCCAGGTTGGGCTCCGGTAATGGAGTTTACCGCTGCAGACATCTTTTAGCACTCGCCCTTTGGCGACATGCTGAACTCATTAAAGTCTCTCTCTCTGTCAGGAGGCTCTGGGCCGCACTATGTCTGGCCCAAGTGGGAAGCGGGCGACGAAGGAATTCGTTGCCCACCCACCACCCACTTCATTGCCACGATCAAAGATTTAACCGACGTGCCTGACTTTGACTCCGAAGACATCGACGGTATTGACGACAATGCAGGAGAAGCTCCAGAATCCCTGGAGCGCGGGACTACTACCTTGTCGCACGATATATACATGGTAGATACGCCCGATAAGGACGACAACGATAATCCGGAAGATAAAACACCCGGGCAAAAGCCAAAAAGGCGGCGCAAACGCCGCTCAAAGTCCGGCAATTGCAAAAATAGCGACAAGAGCGCAAGAAGGGTCGATATACCCGTAAACTCCAAAAGCAACAACGACCACATGGACCCAGCGATGGAGCAGGATGAGCCAGTTCACGCCAAACCAAGTTCGGAGCAAATATCCGATCACAATGATCCGGAGGGACGAGCTCATGAAGCCGCCCCAGAACAGGAAGACAGTCCGGACGATGATGCATTCATCATCCTAGACGAACAAGTGGAACGAGACAACCTCCACAGAAAGCTTATGGCCACAGCAAGAACTCTAAACAAGCAGAAGCAACGGCTCAAGGCCGCACAGGAAAAGCTCAGTCGCATATGGAATAAAGTCCTAGACATTGAAGAAAGATATGGCGACGAATGCCATACGAAAAGCTATCCGAAGCACAAGCTACTGCCAGAATTCGACGACGAGGCTGTTCCACCAAAGAATAATACGACCGGGAGACCAAATGTACCGCTCCACAACCGCAACAGAACGGCCACAGACGCCGCGCACGATCTACATGAGCGTCTGGATAAGAAAGCCGGTGCAACCAAGTCCATCTATGGATCTAAAAGACACACCCCGGCGAGGGACTATGGTCACCCAAACGCTCATACAAGCCAAATACTAGTTCGAAATAAACTCCGGACATAGCAACAGCTGACTGCATGCCACAACACGTCCAGATACAAAGGGGTTGCTCACCCCCTGTGCTTCACTGAAGAAGTACTGGACCATGAATTCCCACAAGGCTTCAAACCTATGAATATAGAAGCATACGACGGCACGACAGACCCAGGGGTCTGGATTGAGGATTTTATCCTGCATATTCACATGGCTCGTGGAGATGACCTCCACGCCATCAAATACCTTCCCTTAAAATTGAAGGGACCAGCTAGACACTGGTTGAAAAGCCTCCCCGAAAACTCAATTGGGACTTGGGAGTAACTTGAAGATGCTTTCAGGGCCAATTTTCAAGGGACTTATATCCGTCCTCCGGATGCACACGACCTAAGTCACATAATCCAACAGCCCGGAGAGTTCGCCCGCAAGCTTTGGAACAGATTCCTCACTAAGAAGAATCAAATTGTCGATTGTCCGGACGCTGAAGCCTTAGCGGCATTCAAACACAACATCCATGACGAATGGCTCGCCCGACACCTCGGCCAAGAAAAGCCAAGGACAATGGCAGCCTTAACAAGCCTTATGACCCGCTTTTGCGTGGGTGAAGATAGCTGGCTGGCCCGTAAAGGTACTACCGACCCCAGCACATCTGAAATAAGGGATGGCAACGGGAAGCCACAGCGTAATAAAAACAAATGCCAAAACAAGGAAGAGAGCCCGGATAACACGACGGTCAACGCCAGATTCAGGGGCTCTCAACCTGATCAGCAAAAGAAGCCATTTAAAGGCAGTAAAGAGGGACCGTCTGGTCTGAACAGAGTTCTGGACAGACTGTGCCAAATCCATGGCACCCCGGAGAAACCTGCGAACCACACCCATAGAGAGTGCTGGGTCTTCAAGCAGGCCGACAAATTAAATGCCGAACACAAAGGGAGGGAAACACCAAGTGAAGACGGGGACGAACCTCGTCAACCGAACACTGGGGGACAGCAAAAATTCCCACCAGAGGTTAAGACAGTAAACATGATCCACGTGACTCACACATTCACAAGAAGGCAAGAACGTGTGCTCAGAGACACGCACGATGAAAATCCCACCGTACCCATATCTGACTACTAGATGTCTCGTCCGATCACTTTCAATCATATGGACAGCCGAACTAGTATTCGGCGTGGAGGATCACAAGCCTTGGTGCTTGACCCAATAATCGACGGATACCGCCTCACCGGTGTCCTCATGGACGGCGGCAGTAGTCTCAATTTAATATACGAGGACACTGTTCGCAGAATGGGGATAAACCCATCCAGAATTAGCCAAACCAACACCACCTTTGAAGGGGTGATACCAGGCGTTGGAGCCTATGGCAGGGGCTCCGTCATGCTAGAAGTAACATTCGGCTCCCCAGGCAACTCCAGAAGCGAAGAATTGCTCCTCACCATCGCACCCTTCCAAATCAACTATCATGCATTGCTAGGAAGAACGGCCTTCGCCTGCTTCAATGCATTGCCGCACTATGGCTACCTTACACTCAAGATGCCTAGTCCACGTGGCGTCATCACCGTTAGCGGAATCACAGAGCGCTTTTCACACGCAGAGGAACACGCGACGGCCCTGGCGGCCGGACTGTAAGCGGCCTCCAAATATCATATACATGACTGGTCATTAAGACCACAGACACGGTTAGACGAGTCCGGTAGCCCGGATACAATTCAACCGGGGCACCGTATATGTACCCCCATAGCGGAAACCAGGGGCTATAAATATTTAATACAGCCCCACATTTGGCTCAACCTTATTGGCAGAGCAACATCATACACCTTTATTGTCCATCGCATACTTACGTTGCATTCTCCTATGAGTTTTCCTTTTTCCCACAGACAACGTTCGCGCGATACCCTTCCAGGATACGGCACAACGGAGATAAAGGCACAGACGTGCAGCAGGGCCCCGTTCAACAGGTTTCTTTTTAGATTAAGCCCCTGTGTAAACCTTTTTATTGCCTCTTGTTGTTTAAACCATCCCCTGGGTTTCATACCCATATAGGATACTGTCGTTGTTAGCATTTCGCCACGACAGAGTACCGCATGTACCTGGAAATACAGGGTTCATAATGAATGGGCATTCTTGAGCCAATCTTCTATTATAAAGCCCGAACACCTTCGGGAGTGTTTGGCGTCACGAGTTTGGCCTTATATGCATCAGCTTCGAATCATGTCTTTGGTAAAATGTTGGGTTTGCCCGGCTCCTGGGTTTGCCGCCTTATGTTCCACTATTATCGGCTAAGGCAGGCCAAAGGAGAACTACTATGATTGTGCCCTGGTTATTCCGGATGAGCGCCTCAGTAGAGAAAGCCGAAAATTGACTGTCATGATACAGCGAGAGACTGTTCAACCACTCGAAGACTCACTGGAATCTCTAAGGATTTCTCCGCATTAACAAAGGGCCATTTCCCGGCCAAGTACATACGCGTCTGTATCCGGATGCACGCGCATGTACCAGGGGCTACATAGTAGCCCCACAATTAGACTCCCATGGCTAAGCGAAAGTGTTACAGCTATATAGTCTGGTTGCCTTATTCGGCATGCGATCACCTCCTTAACGGACCAAGACGTTGGATCAAGTGTGATTATGCATATTTTTCGCGAACACCCACGCATTGTATGCGTGGAGGATGAAGCCAACGACCGCTATCTTTCGGACTACCTATACATATAAAAACGGCCGTACATGGGATACAATCATATTTTCAGGCAAAAAGTATAAATATAGCCTTGTATTCAAAATAAACATTGTTTTTTACAACAATTCGACTTATCACTCGAACAAGACATTCTTCGAGCACTGCGCCTCTATTAGGTGGGCACCTTCTGTGACTTGCGCCAAGTAGTGCTCGGCCGGATATTGGCCTCCCGCCGGATCCTGGGTTGCTATTATAGTGTCCTCCATATCCGTCCAATAGGCTTTAACGCGGGCTAGAGCCATCCGCGCACCCTCTATGCATGCCGACCTCCTCATGGCGTCAATCCGAGACACGGCTCCAAGGAATTGCTGCACCAAACCAAAATAGTTGTTCGGCTTAGGCCCCTTCGGCCAAAGATGGTCTATTACAGACCGCATTGCAAGCCCGGACAGCCTGTGGAGCTCCGCCATAGCAGCCATCTTCTCATTCAGTGGCAGCGGGCGGGTGGGCGCATTGAACTGCGACCAGAAAAGCTTCTCCACTTCTTCATCGCCTTGACCCTCGAAGAACTTGACAGCGTCAGCTGTACTATTCACCAAGTCCGCATATGCGTCTACAGGACTCAAGCGCCCAGCCAGGGGAGCATACTTCAGATCCAAGAACTTCGTCCGCAATAAGTATGAGCCCCCAACCACGATTTTGTCGGCCTGTTGGAGCTCCTCCTACATACTGCGGATCTCGGTCCGCATATCCTTGGCGGCATTAAGTGCCTTGTCCAGCTCGGCCGAACTAGCCTTATTCTCCTTTTTAAGGAGTGCGTACCGGTCGGCGGCATTTTTTAACTCCCCAGCCATTTCGGCTATCTTTTCCTCGCTTTGGCGATGAGCAGCCTGTTCGACTATCAATTCTTCGGCCGTCTTTAGGGCAGCCACATTGTTAGCCCGAGCTTGTTCCTTGGCTTGAGCAAGTTCTGCCCTCAGGGCCTCCACGGCAGCAGCACCATCTGCAGTGCATACACATTGCATTAACATTATGCCCCTATTGCATTTTCCTATACATCATAATAAGGGAATCCGGGCACATACCCTGTGACTCCTCCAGCCGTTTATTCACCAGCGTGATATCGTCATCGATGGATCCGATCTGCCTCCTCAGTTCAGCAACTTCAACAGACTGGTCAGCTGTCGGATCCTTGTATACCTACACACATGTATGGCACAGCCATTAGTATATGATCCCCCGTTTGCCGCCTATGGAGGGCAACCAGAGTCTCAGGGGCTACTATCTATAGGGAGCACACCTAGCGCGCGCTTCATAACCAAAAAATTGTGCATTTTTCACTACATACCTCAAAGCCTTTGAGCAGGCTTGTAAATGCTTCATTCAAACCGCTGGTGGCGGATGAAATCTTCGTGGGCACCCTGATCATTAAAGAGCGGTGCTCCTCCGAGCGTGCGGCTCGCTCCAGAAGGCCCGTCAGTACGTCCGACCGGACACTGAACTGTGCCGGACCCTTCTCATCGCCCCCCGTGGGAGCCAAACGCTCCGGGCTCAGGGTGACTGACGTGTTCGCTGCCAGCTTCGGCAGATCCGGACTCCTCCGTGACGACACCTCCGTGTCGCCCGCTTCATGAGGCGGAGAGGTGGGTGGAGTCTCACTCTCCATCATCTCCTTCGAAGGTCCCCCGATGACGAACTCTGTTGAGAAGAGCTGCTCGCCGGACTACAAAAGACGAAGTCCTGGTTATGGATCTCGGAGTAACATCACACCTTCGAATTAATGAATAACTTACGGCTCGGTGGAGGGCTGGCCCGTTGGTGGGCATGACGCGGTGAGGGTGCCCGTCGCGACAGAGCCCCCTGGTGATGCTTTCTTCCCTTGCTTGGGCGTCTCCGCCTCCAAATCTTCGGAGGCAGCCCTCTTCTTCCCGTGTGGGGAGGAGGCTTTGACCTCCCCTTCCCGGCTATCCTCCATAGGATGGGTAGCGATTTCCCTGGTCTGGATGCGTAGCGTGTGAAGTTCGGCTTCATTGCCCTTTCCTTCGCCTTTCCCTGAAGGGATTTTGCTGAGCGCCCGGCCCAGCATCTTTGCAATGGTTGGACCAGGCGAGCCTTCAGGAAGAGGCGCCGGACACCTGATTCTCTCCGCCTTGTTGAGCCATTCTTGGCCACGGAAGGATTTTCAGAATAATAGTTATGATAAATATAAATGAAGTGTCCGGTTTTAAGGTTACTTACTTGGGCATCTAGGCGATTGCAGCTTAGGCCCGCATCCTCGGTGGTGTCCAGACACTTTACTTGAGGTCCGAAGAATAATTTACACATTCCTTCAAGCTTCAGGCCGAAGAAGTGCTTAATAGTCCGCGGACCCTCCGGATTAAACTCCCACATTCGGAGAGGCCGACGTTTGCACAGCAACATCCGCCGGATTAGCATCACTTGCATTATGCTGACAAGATTTATGTCCCTCTCAATGAGCCCCCGGATACGATTATGCAGTTCTGGCACATCGCCAGCAGGCCCATAATTTCGTCCTACGTCGTTCCAAGGCGCTAACTGTGACGGAGGGCCCGAGTGGAACTCAGGGGGAGCTACCCACTTTGTGCCTCTGGGAGCTGTGACGTAAAACCACCTTCGTTGCCACACATTGGATATTCCGGAAAAGAACCCTCTGGCCATGGGGCATCGGTGTTCTTACTTATTATGGCACCTCCGCACTCCGCATGTCGCCCCTCGATCATCTTCGGCTTCACATTGAAGGTCTTGATCCATAAGCCGAAGTGTGGGTTGACGTGGAGAAAAGCCTCGCACACGATAATGAACGACGAGATGTGGAGGACAGTGTCTGGAGCCAGATCATGGAAATCCAAGCCAGAGTAGAACATGAGACCCCTCACAAAGGGGTCGAGGGTGAGGCCTGGGCCTCGGAGGAAGTGAGGGACAAACACGACGCTCTCATTGGGCTCCAGCGTGGGGATAACTTGCCCCGGAGCAGGAAGTCTATGCTGGATATCGGCGGTCAGGTATCCGACCTCCCTAAGCTTCGCAATGTCCTCCTCTTGAATCGAGGAGGCCGCCCACCGGCCTGTTGCGTCGGATCCGGACATACTGGAGGATCTGGGGTGTTGAAGCTTAGATTTTGAGTGCTGGAGCTCGAGGTGCGAGAAGGAGAAGGAGAGGTGGAAAGAGGTGTAGGCCTTGACCCCTTTATAAAAGGGATGAATACCAAGAGTCCTTAGCATGACCGCTTGAGACTTATCTAAAATACACGGAATCATACCAACGGTCGCCGTGGGTCACATATGCCCATATTGATGAACTAGGGGCTACTCACCACGCCGTCTCCCGATCAGTTAGATTGGGCCGAGGACCCTCATGGCCGTATACTCATGGGCCAGTTCGGACAGTTGCCGCATACAAGGAAGATTCCACAAGACTTGGTGATCAAGACAAGGACTCCTCCCCACCGGCGTATTCGGCTAGGACTCTTGTTATCCTAGGCCTCTGGTACATTATATAAACTGAGGCTAGGCTAGTCGATAGAGGATATTATGACATTACTCATCATACCTCTAGGGTTTAGACCACAACATATGATCTCGAGGTAGATCAACTCTTGTAACCCCTATACTCATTATAGTCAATCAAGCAGCATGTAGGGTATTATCTCATCAAGAGAGCCCGAAGCTGGGTAAAATCCCATGTTCATGTTACCATTGATCCTCAGACGCACAGCTTGGGACCCCCTACCCGAGATCCGCCGGTTTTGACACCGATATTGGTGCTTTCATTGAGAGTTCCGCTGTGTGATCGGCGAAAGGATCAATGGCTTGACTGCAGGTCAATTGCAACATCGGTTTCTTCGTCACCAGCTCGACTGGTCACCTTGGCTTGACCGAGGACTGCGCCCTACCTCCGATTGTCATGTTCGGATGAGGGCCTTCATCAACATCAACTCCGATCTCTATCAAGATCATGGAGGAGTCATCCATGGAGCTCGGGGCCTCAACATCAACATTGCCCTCGGGGCGACCGTGCTGTTTTTCTGGACAGCAAACTCGTATCCGCCGCCACCGCCTCCTCGAGTGTCGCCTAAACGATTGCTTCGGTGGAATTATGCGGAATTAAGTCTACAACAACCCTGCAAAAATTTCATCGAGTTCCGATGGAGGAATCTCCGGCAAACCTCCGATATACCGGAGCCCTATTGAATCTGGACGAGAATCCAAACGAGTTTGGAGCGGGGTGTCCAACATCTATCTCGGATGTCCTTTGGAATATCCAACTGTTGATCGGCTGCGGAATTCCCATATCTACCACCTGCCAAAACTTCAGCTCGATCCGACCGTCCAAACTCCGGGAACCTTCCGATTAGTGCATCACTTTCCGGATGTGTTTTCTGCGCGAGAACGAATCCGATCCAAGTTCATCTTCTTTACGAACGGGATTTCGGACATCTTTTTTAAAGGACGTTTTCATATGGGGTATTGTGTTTTATTCTCAAACACATCCCATTAGTATTAAAAGTATTCTTACAATACGAACTTCACCGTCGCGCCGGTGTCAAACCAGCTCGACAACATTACTCCACGGCGGCCGACCTGCGTTAGACATGTTGTCGCTTTGTTGAGCTGAGCTCAACTTCTTCGGATCATCATCTCGGCCAGCCGAACAATAGTTCGGCATCGCAAAGGATAAATCGTCACCAACATTGCCAACCCCATGGATTACACGGAGTGGGCACACCGGCATCACTGCGCAGTCACTTCATCAAGCCAGCATTGACCGCGTCACAATTTACGACCTGTCTCGGCATGGCCGCACTGTTGCTTCTTCAAGCCGATGTCCATCACGCCAAACTACTTCAACACCTCGGCTGACACGGCAGCTGCAACGTCTCCTTATCGACCTGCTCTGTCACCTCGGCTAGACCGAGGACTTCGTCTTCTCTTTATCAACTTACTTCGGAGACTTCGGCGTCACCAGCCGACCAGCTTCATCACATTAGCTGGACCACGGGCTTCGCCGTGGCGAGCCAACCTTTGCCAGGATCGCCATGCCATCACTTAATCACCCATCAGGCAATGGGTGTGCGGATCGAGTCCCAATTTGGGGAGTAACCTTTCTTCGGACCGCTACAACAAATAAACCAGGTGTTATTAATCCTAGCAATTTTTGCTCGTTTGGGTTCATTTTTCCCAAGGAATTATTACTCTGCTTTGTTCCATCATCTATACACAGGTCTATCAAATGGTGGCCGCATTAGCGACGATTGCGTGGTGGTTCGGTCAGTTTCCGTGCATAGTTCAGCGAACGCCGTATCCGGAACTCGGACCGACCTGTGAATTCGGGCTTTATCACGCCTTCACTGCGCCATGCCGACGCCCTGCATCGACATTGACCTCGACGCTCAGGCCACATCTCTTTCATTATTTCCTTCACTTGTATTAAATAAGTAGAAGAATTTTTTTAATATACATTATTATCTTTACTTGTCATTACCTTTGGTTTGCGCTATTTTATCTGTGCAGCCAATTGACTCAGACTGAGCCGCGTTGTCGCCTCCTTGGGTCGAATTGTGTTGTCGCCTTGGCGCGCCGACCTGCTCCATTACGCGGTTGGGGGCTTCATCTTCTTGGGGTGCCAAACTCTCTGCTCGGCCACCTTGGGACCAGCCTGGAGGCTGGAACCTTGTCCCACATCAAGCTCGGACCGCGTCATCAATGCCAAACATATCAACTAGCTAAGTTGCTCTCATGCTCAAAAACTTTCAGTTTTAAATTGTGTTCGGTTCAAACAAGCATTATACTTTTTGGCACAAAGTTATTTGTGACAAATTTCCTTGTCAAAACTTTGTTTGTGACGCACATATTCAAATACCCCGTTTATTTGGGGGCTCCCTTGATGGAGATTTTCCTCTCGCATATGATTATACTTGTACGGCTTCGTTCCTTGTTCATGTATTACGCTACAATATGCACCATGTTGACTTAAGCGATTTGCAAGCTAAGTTGCCTGGCTCCTGTGCTTACCCCTACGTTCCCGATTGTTCGGCTAGGGAGTAAAGGGAGCACTGATACGTCTCCAACGTATCTATAATTTTTGATTGTTCCATGTTATTATATTACCTGTTTTGGATGCTTATGGGCTTTATTTTACATATTTATATCATTTTTGGGACTAACCTACTAACCGGAGGCCCAGCCCATATTGCTATTTTTTGCCTATTTCAGTATTTCGAAGAAAAGGAATATCAAACGGAGTCCAAACGGAATGAAACCTTCGGGAGCGTTATTTTTGGAACAAATCTGATCCGGAGAGCCTGGAGTGCAAGTCAAGAAAGCTCTGAGGGCCCCACGAGATAGGAGGGCGCCCCCTGTAGGGCGCCCCCCTGTCTCGTGGGCCCCTCGGGCATCCACCGACGTACTTCTTCCTCCTATATATATCTACGGACCCCGAAAACATCCAGGGGCACCATGAAATACAATTTCCACCACTGTAACCTTCTGTATCCGCGAGATCCCATCTTGGAGCCTTCGTCGGCACTCTGCCAGAGGGGGAATCGACCACGGAGGGCCTTTACATCAACATCCTTGCCCCTCCTATGAGTTGTGAGTAGTTTACCACAGACCTACGGGTCCATAGTTATTAGCTAGATGGCCTCTTCTCTCTTTTTGGATCTCAATACAATGATCTCCCCCTCTCTTGTGGAGATCTATTCGATGTAATCTCTTTTTGCGGTGTGTTTGTCAAGATCCGATGAATTGTGAGTTTATGTTCAGATTTATCTATGGTTATTAATTGAATCTTCTCTGAATTCTTTTATGTATGATTGAGTTATCTTTGCAAGTCTCTTCGAATTATCGATTTGGTTTGGCCTACTAGATTGATCTTTCTTGCCATGGGAGAAGTGCTTAGCTTTGGGTTCAATCTTGTGGTGTTCTTACCCAGTGACAGAAAGGGTTGCAAGACACGTATTGTATTGTTGCCATCGAGGATAACAAGATGGGGTTTATATCATATTGCATGAGTTTATCCCTCTACATCATATCATCTTGCTTAATGCGTTACTCCGTTCTTATGGACTTAATACTCTAGATGCATGCTAAATAGCGGTCGATGTGTGGAGTAATAGTAGTAGATGTAGGCAGGAGTCGGTCTACCTGTTTTGGATGTGATGCCTATATACATGATCATGCCTAGATAACGTCATAATTATTCGCTTTTCTATCAATTGCTTGACAGTAATTTGCTCACCCACCGTAATACTTATGCTCTCGAGAGAAGCCTCTTGTGAAACCTATGGCCCCCGGGTCTATCTCTTATCATATTTGCTTTCAATCTACTTTTATTTGCATCTTTACCTTCTTGCATCTATATTATAAAATACCAAAAATATATTTATCTTATCATACTATCTTTATTAGATCTCACTTTCGCAAGTGGCCGTGAAGGGATTGACAACCCCTTTATTGCGTTGGTTGTGAGTTCTCAGTTTGTTTGTGTAGGTGCATGGGACTTTTGAGGAGCCTCCTACTGGATTGATACCTTGGTTCTCAAAAACTAAGGGAAATACATACGCTACACTTGCTGCATCACCCTCTCCTCTTCGGGGAAAACCAATGCTAGCTCAAGACGTAGCAAGAAGGATTTCTGGCGCCGTTGCCGGGGAGGTCTTCGCTCAAGTCAAGACATACCAAGTACCCATCACAAACTCATCTCCCTCGCATTAACATTATTTGCCATTTGCCTCTCGTTTTCCTCTCCCCCACTTCACCCTTGCCGTTTTATTCGCCCTCTCTTTCCCAATCTCCTCCTCTCTTTTCGCTCGCCCTTTTCCGTTTGCCATTTTCTGTTTGCTTGTGTGTTGGATTACTTGTTGCCATGGCACAAGATAATACCAAGTTGTGTGATTTCTAGAATACGAATAATAATGATTTCCTTAGTACTCTGATTGCTCCTCTTAATGATGTTGAGTCTTGTGAAATCAATACTGCCTTGCTGAATCTTGTTATGAAAGATCAATTCGTCGGCCTTCCTAGTGAAGATGCCGCTACTCATCTAAACAATTTTGTTGATTTGTGTGACATGCAAAAGAAGAAAGATACGGATAGCAATATTGTCAAATTGAAGTTATTTCCATTTTCACTTAGAGATCGTGCTAAAGTTTGGTTTTCGTCTTTGCCTAAAAATAGTATTGATTCTTGGAACAAGTGCAAAGATGCTTTTGTCTCTAAGTATTTTCCTCCCGCTAAGATCATCACTCTTAGGAATGATATTATGAATTTTAAACAACTTGATCATGAGCATGTTGCCCAATCTTGGGAAAGAATGAAATTGATGCTTCGCAATTGCCCTACTCATGGTTTGAATTTATGGATGATCATACAAAAATTTTATGCCGGTTTGAACTTTGCTTCTAGAAATCTCTTAGATTCAGCCGTGGGAGGCACGTTTATGGAAATTACATTAGGAGATGCTACAAAATTGCTTGATAATATTATGGCTAATTATTCTCAATGGCACACTAAAAGATCTTCTAGTAAAAAAGTGCATGCTATAGAAGAAATCAATGTTTTGAGTGGAAAGATGGATGAACTTATGAAGATGTTTGCTACTAAAAATACTCCTCTTGATCCCAATGATATGCCTTTGTCTTCTTTGATTGAGAATAATAATGAATCTATGGATGTGAATTTTGTTGGTTGCTTATAGAGGAAATTTTAATGCTAGACCGTTCCCTAGTAATCCCTCTAATAATATGGAAATTCCTACAATAATACTTATGGTAATTTTAATAAGATGCCCTCTGATTTTGAGAATAGTGTGAAAGAATTTATGATTTCTCAAAAGAATTTTAATGCTTTGCTTGAAGAAAAATTGCTCAAAGTTGACGATTTGGCTAGGAACGTTGATAGACTTTCGCTTGATGTTAATTCTCATAAACTTGGATCCTCTTCTCCTAAGCATGATATCAATGAGTCTCTCAAAGTAATGAGAATCTCCATTGACAAGTGAAAGGAAAGAACCGCTAGATTACGTGCTTAAAAGGAAAGCTTTATAAAAGCGTGTTCTTCTAATCTGCACGAAAATAATGATGAGGATCTTAAAGTTATTGATGCGTCTCCTATTAGATCTATGTTTTGCAATATGAAATTTGATGATTATGGGACTGATGATGAATCAACTTTGCCTAGAAGGCGTCCCAAAAATTCGGAGTCTTTAGATCTTAATACTAAATTTGGTAAAAGAGAGATTGGAGAATCCTCAACTTCTAATAATGTTGAACCTACTATCTCGGATTTCAAGGAATTTGATTATGATAATTTCTCTTTAAAAAGTTGTATTTCCTTGCTGCAATCCGTTGTTAATTCTCCTCATGCTTATAGTCAAAACAAAGCTTTTACCAAACATATTGTTGATGCCTTGATGCAATCTTATGATGAAAAACTTAATTTGGAAGTTTCTATACCTAGAAAACTTAATGATGATTGGGAACCTACTATAAAGATTAGAATTAAAGATTTTGAGTGTTTTGCTTTGTGTGATTTGGGTGCTAGTGTTTCCATAATTCCGAAAACTTTATGTGATATTTTAGATTTCCATGATCTTGATGATTGCTCTTTAAATTTGCACCTTGCGGATTCCACAATTAAAAAGCCTATGGGAAGGATCAATGATGTTCTTATTGTTGCTAATAGAAATTTGGTGCCCGTAGACTTTATCGTTCTTGATATAGATTGTAATATTTCTTGCCCTATTATTCTTTGTAGACCTTTCCTTAGAACGATTGGTGCGATTATTGATATGAAGGAAGGGAACATTAGATTCCAATTTCCTTTAAAGAAAGGCATGGAGCACTTTACAAGGAAGAGAGTCAAATTACCTTATGAATCTATCATGCGTGCTACCTATGAATCAAGTGCCAAAGATGGCACTCGTTAGATCTATCCTAGCTTTTATGCCTAGCTAGGGGCGTTAAACGATAGCGCTAGTTGGGAGGCAACCCAATTTTCTTTATGTTCTTTGTTTTTGTTCCTGTTTAGTGTTAAATTTTGTTTCTACTTTCTGTTTAGATGTGTTTTTATCTTTTGTTTAGTGTTTGTGCCAAGTAGAACCTATAGGATAAACTATGATGATAGTTGATTTGATTCTGCTGAAAAACAGAAACTTTGCGCTCACGAGAAAAAATTCAATAAATCACAGAAACGTGCTTTTGCATTGATTCTTTTTGATGCTGATCAATAAACAAATTTTACAGTACGTCCTATTTTGTTAGGATTTTTAGAGTTCCAGAAGTTTGCGTTAGTTACAGATTGCTACAGATTGTTCTGTTTTTAACAGATTCTGTTTTTTGTGTGTTGTTTGCTTATTTCAATGCATCTATGGCTAATAAATTAGTTTATAAACCATAAGGAAGTTGGAATACAGTAGGTTTAATACCAAAATAAATAAAGAATGAGTTCATTGCAGTACCTTATGTGGTGGTTTTGTTTTCTTTCACTAACGGGGCTTATAAGATTTCCTGTTGAGTTTTGTGTTGTGAAGTTTTCAAGTTTTGGGTAAAGCTTTTATGGACTATGGAATAAAGAGTGGCAAGAGCCTAAGCTTGGGGATGATTATGGCACCCCAATATATTCAAGAATAGCCAAAAGCCTAAGCTTGGGGATGCCTCGGGAAGGCATCCCCTCTTTCGTCTTCGTTCATTGGTAACTTTACTTGGAGCTATATTTTTATTCGCTACATGATATGTGTTTTGCTTGGAGCGTCGTGTATTATATTGGTCTTTGCTTGTTAGTTTACCACAATCATACTTGCTGTAACACACCTTTTTTGGAGAAGCCTATTTGATTAGAATTTGCTAGAATACTCTATGTGCTTCACTTATATCTTTTGAGCTTGATAGTTTTTGCTCTAGTGCTTCACTTATATCATTTAGATCATGGTGGTGGATTAATTTTATAGAAATTTCTAGTCTTTCATGATTCACTTATATTATTTTGAGAGTCTCTTAGAACAGCATGGTATTTGCTATGGTTTTAATTTGGTCCTAGAATGATGAGCATCCAAGTTGGGTATAATAAAAACTATCATAGAAAGTGAATTGGATGCTATGATCAATTTGATGCTTGATAATTGTTTTGAGATATGGAGGTAGTAATATTAAAGTCATGCTAGTTGGGTGATTATGGATTTAAAGAATGCTTGTGTTGAAGTTTGTGATTCCCGTAGCATGCACGTATGGTGAACGGCTTTGTGATGAAGTTGGAGCACAATTTTATTTATTGATTGTCTTCCTTATGAGTGGCAGTCGGGGACGAGCGATGGTCTTTTCCTACCAATCTATCCCCCTAGGGGCATGCGTGTAGTGCTTTGGTTTTTGATGACTTCTATATTTTTACAACAAGTATACGAGTTCTTTTGATTAATGTTGAGTCCATGGATTATACGCACTCCTTTCACCCCTCCACTATTGCTAGCCTCTCTTGTATCGTGCAACTTTCGACGGTACCATACACCCACCATACTTCTTCCTCAAAACAGCCACCATACCTACCTATTATGGCATTTCCATAGCCATTCCGAGATATATTGCCATGCAAATTTCCACCGTTCCGTTCATATGACACACATTACTTTTGTCATATTGCTTTTTGCATGAACATGTAGTTGACATTTTATTTGTGGCAAAGCCACCGTTCATAATTCTTTCATACATGTCACTCTTGATTCATTTCATATTCCGGTATACCGTCGGAGGCATTCATATAGAGTCATATTTTGTTCTAAGTATCGAGTTGTAATTGTTGAGTTGTAAAGAAAATAAAAGTGTGATGATCATCATTATTAGAGCATTGTCCCAGTGAGGAAAGGATGATGGAGACTATGATTCCCCCATAAGTCGGGATGAGACTCCGGACGAAATAAAAAATAAAAAAAGAGGCCATAAAAAAAAGAAAAGGCCCAAATAAAAAAATGAGAGAAAAAGAGAGAAGGGACAATGCTACTATCCTTTTACCACACTTGTGCTTCAAAGTAGCACCATGATCTTCATGATAGAGAGTCTCATATGTTGTCACTTCCATTTACTAGTGGGAATTTTTCATTATAGAACTTGGCTTGTATATTCCAATGATGGGCTTCCTCAAAATGCCCTAGGTCTTCGTGAGAAAGCAAGTTGGATGCACCCGACTAGTTTTCTTTTGTTGAGCTTTCATATATTTATAGCTCTAGTGCATCCGTTGCATGGCAATCCCTACTCACTCACATTGATATCTATTAATGGGCATCTCCATAGCCCGTTGATACGCCTAGTTGATGTGAGACTATCTTCTCCTTTTTTGTCTTCTCCACAACCACCGTTCTATTCCACATATAGTGATATGTCCATGGCTCACGCTCATGTATTGCGTGAAAGTTGAAAAAGTTTGAGATTATTAAAGTATGAAACAATTGCTTGGCTCGTCATCGGGGTTGTGCATGATTAAATACTTTGTGTGATGAAGATAGAGCTTAGCCAGACTATATGATTTTGTAAGGATAACTTTCTTTTGGCCATGCTATTTTGAGAAGACATGATTACTTGCTTAGTATGCTTGAAGTATTTCTATTTTTTATATCAATATGAACTTTTATTTTGTATTACTTGGATCTGAACATTCATGTCACAATAAAAGAAAATTACATTATAAATTATGCTAGGTAGCATTCCACATCAAAAATTCTCTTTTTATCATTTACCTACTCGAGGACGAGCAGGAATTAAGCTTGGGGATGCTTGATATGTCTCCAACGTATCTATATTTTTTGATTGTTCCATGCTATTATATTACCTGTTTTGGATGCTTATGGGCTTTATTTTACATATTTATATCATTTTTGGGACTAACCTACTAACCGGAGGCCCAGCCCCATATTGCTGTTTTTTTGCCTATTTCAGTATTTCGAAGAAAAGGAATATCAAACGGAGTCCAAACGGAATGAAACCTTCGGGAGCGTTATTTTTGGAACAAATCTGATCCGGAGAGCCTGGAGTGCAAGTCAAGAAAGCTCCGAGGGCCCCACGAGATAGGAGGCCCCCCTGTAGGGCATGCCCCCTGTCTCGTGGGCCCCTCGGGCGTCCACCGACGTACTTCTCCCTCCTATATATACCTACGGACCCCGAAAACATCCAGGGGCACCATGGAACACAATTTCCACCACCGTAACCTTCTGTATCCGTGAGATCCCATCTTGGAGCCTTCGTCGGCACTCTGCCGGAGGGGGAATCGACCATGGAGGGCCTCTACATCAACACCTTACCCCTCCTATGAGTTGTGAGTAGTTTACCACAGACCTACGGATCCATAGTTATTAGCTAGATGGCTTCTTCTCTCTTTTTGGATCTCAATACAATGATCTCCCCCTCTCTTGTGGAGATCTATTCGATGTAATCTCTTTTGTGGTGTGTTTGTCAAGATCGGATGAATTGTGAGTTTATGTTCAGATTTATCTATGGTTATTAATTGAATCTTCTCTGAATTCTTTTATGTATGATTGAGTTATCTTTGCAAGTCTCTTCGAATTATCGGTTTGGTTTGGCCTACTAGATTGATCTTTCTTGCCATGGGAGAAGTGCTTAGCTTTGGGTTCAATCTTGCGGTGTTCTTACCCAGTGACAGAAAGGGTTGCAAGACACATATTGTATTGTTGCCATCGAGGATAACAAGATGGGGTTGATATCATATTGCATGAGTTTATCCCTCTACATCATATCATCTTGCTTAATGCGTTACTCCGTTCTTATGAACTTAATACTCTAGATGCATGCTGGATAGCGGTCGATGTGTGGAGTAATAGTAGTAGATGTAGGCAGGAGTCGGTCTACTTGTTTTGGATGTGATGCCTGTATACATGATCATGCCTAGATAACATCATAATTATTCTCTTTTCTATCAATTGCTTGACAGTAATTTGCTCACCCACCGTAATACTTATGCTCTCGAGAGAAGCCTTTAGTGAAACCTATGGCCCCCGGGTATATTTCTTATCATATTTGCTTTCAATCTACTTTTATTTGCATCTTTACTTTCTTGCATCTATATTATAAAATACCAAAAATATATTTATCTTATCATAATATCTTTATTAGATCCCACTTTCGCAAGTGGCCGTGAAGGGATTCACAACCCCTTTATTGCGTTGGTTGCGAGTTCTCAGTTTGTTTGTGTAGGTACGTGGGACTTTTGAGGAGCCTCCTACTGGATTGATACCTTGGTTCTCAAAAACTGAGGGAAATACTTACGCTACACTTGCTGCATCACCCTCTCCTCTTCGGGGAAAACCAACGCTAGCTCAAGACGTAGCAAGCACCTCTGCGATTGTCACGACCGGTTCATCCGACCTCTGACCTTAGACAGGGCGAAGCCGAAAGCTAGCGCCCTTATTGTTTTCAATCATGGTCGGCACACAACGGAACTCATGAGTACAAAAAATCTATTGCACAAGGCTCATAATGACAACGAGCACCGACGAAAGGTATCGGTGGGGGTACTATTTTCTTTGAAGATGCTTCTTACACTTTGTTAGTAATATAGCATAAGTTGTTGGGGAACGTAGCAAAAATTCAAAATTTTCCTATGAGTCACCAAGATCTATCTATGGAGAAACCAGCAACGAGGGGAAGGAGAGTGCATCTACATACCCTTGTAGATCGCTAAGCGGAAGCGTTCAAGAGAACGGGGTTGAAGGAGTCGTACTCGTCGTGATCCAAATCACCGGAGATCCTAGTGCCGAACGGACGGCACCTCCGCGTTTAACACACGTGCAGCCCGGTGATGTCTCCCATGCCTTGATCCAGCAAGGAGAGAGGGAGAGGTTGGGGAAGACTCCGTCCAGCAGCAGCACAACGGCGTGGTGGTGGTGGAGGAGCATGGCAATCCTGCAGGGCTTCGCCAAGCACCGCAAGATATGAGGATAAAGAGAGGTAGGGCTACGCCAACAGGAGAAGAACTTCGTGTGTTGGGCTACCCCTTTGCCTCCACTATATATAGGGGGAGAGGGGGGGCTGCGACCCCACCTAGGGTTCCACCCCTAGGGGCGGAGGCCATCCCTAGATCCCATCTAGGGGGGCGGCCAAGGGGGGGAGAGGGGAAACTTGCCCCCCAAGAAAGGTGGGTGCGCCCCCTCCCCAAACCCTAGGCGCCTTGGGCCCTTGTGGGGGGGCGCACCAGCCCACCTGGGGATGGTCCCCTCCCACACTTGGCCCATGCTGCCCTCTGGTGATGGTGGCCCCACTTGGTGGACCCCCGGGACCCTCCCGGTGGTCCCGGTACGTTACCGATAAAACCCGAAACTTTTCCGGTGACCAAGACAGGACTTCCCATATATAAATCTTTACCTCCGGACCATTCCGGAACTCCTCGTGACGTCCGGGATCTCATCCGGGACTCCGAACAACATTCGGTAACCACATACAAACTTCCTTTATAACCCTAGCGTCACTGAACCTTAAGTGTGTAGACCCTGCGGGTTCGGGAACCATGCAGACATGACCGAGACGTTCTCCGGTCAATAACCAACAGCGGGATCTGGATACCCATGTTGGCTCCCACATGTTCCACGATGATCTCATCGGATGAACCACGATGTCGAGGATTCGATCAATCCCGTATACAATTCCCTTTGTCTAGCGGTATTGTACTTGCCCGAGATTCGATCATCGGTATGTCGATACCTTGTTCAATCTCGTTACCGGCAAGTCTCTTTACTCATTCCGTAACACATCATCCCGTGATCAACCGCTTGGTCACATTGTGCACATTATGATGATGTCCTACCGAGTGGGCCTAGAGATACCTCTCCGTCAACTGGAGTGACAAATCCCAGTCTCGATTCGTGCCAACCCAACAGACACTTTTGGAGATACCCGTAGTGCACCTTTATAGCCATCCAATTACGTTGTGACATTTGGTACACCCAAAGCATTCCTACGGTATCCGGGAGTTGCACAATCTCATGGTCTAAGGAAATGATACTTGACATTAGAAAAGCTTTAGCATACGAACTACACGATCTTTGTGCTAGGCTTAGGATTGGGTCTTGTCCATCACATCATTCTCCTAATGATGTGATCCCGTTATCAACGACATCCAATGTCCATGGTCAGGAAACTGTAACCATCTATTGATCAACGAGCTAGTCAATTAGAGGCTTACTAGGGACATGGTGTTGTCTATGTACCCACACATGTATCTAAGTTTCCTATCAATACAATTATAGCATGGATAATAAACGATTATCATGAACAAGGAAATATAATAATAATAATAACTAATTTATTATTGCCTCTAGGGCATATTTCCAACAGTATCCCACTTGCACTAGAGTCAATAATCTAGTTCACATCGCCATGTGATTAACACTGATAGGTCACATTGCCATGTGACCAGCATCCAAAGAGTTTACTAGTGTCACTAAAATAGTTCACACCACCATGTGATTAAGACTCAATGTGTTCTGGGGTTTGATCATGTTTTGCTTGTGAGAGAGGTTTTAGTCAACGGGTCTGCAACATTCAGATCTGTATGTATTTCGCAAATCTCTAGGTCATACTGCTTCCACGCTCCACTTGGAGCTATTCCAAATGGTTGCTCCACTATACGTATCCGGTTTGCTACTCAGAGTCACTCGGATAGGTGTTAAAGCTTGCATCGACGTAACCCTTTACGTCGAACTCTTTATCACCTCCATAATCGAGAAACATGTCCTTATTTACTCCAAGGACAATTTTGACCGCTGTCCAATGATCCATTCCTGGATCATTCTTGTACCCCTTGACTGACTCATGGCAAGGCATACTTCCGGTGCGGTACACAACATAGCATACTATAGAGCCTACGTCTGAAGCATAGGGGACGACCTTCCTCCTTTCTCTCTCTCTTCTGCCGTGGTCGAGCTTTAACTCTTAACTTCATACCTTACAACTCAGGCAAGAACTCCTTCTTTGACTGATCCATCTTGAACACCTTCAAGATCATGTCAAGGTATGTGCTCATTTGAAAGTACCATTTAGCGTTTTTGATCTATCCTCATAGATCTTGATGCTCAATGTTCACGTAGCTTAATCCAGGTTTTCCATTGAAAAACACTATTCAAATAACCCTATAAGCTTTCCAGAAATTCTACATCATTTCTGATCAACAATATGTCAACAACATATACTTATCAAAAATTCTATAGTGCTCCCACTCACTTCTTTGGAAATACAAGTTTCTCATAAACTTTGTATAAACCCAAAATCTTTGATCATCTAATCAAAGCGTACATTCCAACTCCGAGATGCTTACCCCAGTCCTTAGAAGGATTGCTGGAGCCTTGCATACTTGTTAGCGTCTTTCAGGATTTGTCAAAACCTTCTGGTTGTATCACATACAACCTTTCCTCAAGAAAATTGTCGAGGAAACAATGTTTAGACATCCTATCTGCAAGATTTCATAAATAATGCAGTAATTGCTAATATAATTCCAACAGACTATTAGCATCGCTATGAGTGAGAAAGTCTCATCGTAGTCAACTCCTTGAACTTGTCGGAAAACATCTAAACGACAAGTCGAGCTTTCTTAATGGTGATACTTACCATCATTGTCCGTCTTCCTTTTAAAATCCATCTGTACCCAATAGCCTTACGACCATCAAGTAGTTCTGCCAAAGTCTACACTTTGTTTTCATACATGGATCCTCTCTCGGATTTTATGGCCTCGAGCCATTTGTCGGAATCCGGGCCCACCATCGCTTCTCCATAGCTCGTAGGTTCATTGTTGTCTAGCAACATGACCTCCAAGACAGGATTACGTACCACTCTGAAGCAGTACGCATCCTTGTTGACCTACGAGGTTTGGTAGTGACTTGGTCCGAAGTTTCATGATCACTATCATAAGCTTCTACTTCAATTGGTGTAGGTGCCACAGGAACAACTTCCTGTGCCCTGCTACACACTAATTGAAGTGATGGTTCAATAACCTCATCAAGTCTCCACCATCCTCCCACTCAATTCTTTCGAGAGAAACTTTTCTCGAGAAAGGAACAATTACTCTTGCTACCGGATCTGAGATAGGAGGTATACCCAACCATTTTGGGTATCCTATGAAGATGTATTTATCCGTTTTGGGTTCGAGCTTATCACGATGAAACTTTTTCACATAAGCGTTGCAGCCCCAAACTTTCAAGAAATGACATCTTAGGTTTCTCTAAACCATAGTTCATACGGTGTCATCTCAACGGAATTATGTGGTGCCCTATTAAAATGAATGTGGTTGTCTCTAATGCCTAAACCATGAACGATAGTGGTAATTCGATAAGAGACATCATGGTACGCACCATATCCAATAGGGTGCAACTATGATGTTCGAACACACCATCACACTATGGTGTTCCAGGCGGTATTAATTGTGAAACAATTTCCACAATGTCTTAATTGCGTGCCAAAGCTCGTAACTCAGATACTCATCTCTATGATCATATCATAGACATTTTATCCTCTTGTCACGATGATCTTCAACTTCACTTTGAAATTACTTGAACCATTCAATAATTCAGACTTGTGTTTCATCAAGTAAATATACTCAACATCTACTCGAATCATCTGTGAAGTAAGAACATAACGATATTCACTGCATGCCTCAGCACTCATTGGACTGCACACATCAAAATGTGTTACTTCCAACAAGTTGCTATCTTGTTCCATCTTACTGAAAACGAGGCTTTTCAGTCATCTTGCCCATGTGGTATGATTTGCATGTCTCAAGTGATTCAAAATCAAGTGAGTCCAAACGATCCATCTGCATGGAGTTTCTCCATGTGTATACACCAATAGACATGGTTCGCATGTCTCAAACTTTTCAAAAACGAGTGAGTCCAAAGATCCATCAACATGGAGCTTCTTCATGCGTTTTATACCAATATGACTTACATGGCAGTGCCACAAGCAAGTGGTACTATCATTACTATCTTATATCTTTTGGCATGAAAATGTGTATCACTACGATTGAGATTCAATAAACCATATATTTTAGGTGCAAGACCATTCAAATAAACAGAGTAACCATTATTCTCCTTAAATGAATAACCGTATTGCGATAGACATAATCCAATCATGTCTATGCTCAACGCAAACACCAAATCTTGATGGTAGAGGGAGCGTGCGATGCTTGATCACATCAACCTTGGAAACACTTCCAACACATATCGTCAGCTCACCTTTAGCTAGTCTCTGTTTATTCCGTAGCTTTTATTCCGAGTTACTAACACTTAGCAACCGAACCGGTATCTAATACCCTGGTGCTACTAGGAGTACTAGTAAAGTACACATTAACATAATGTATATCTAATATACTTCTATCGACCTTGCCAGCCTTCTCATCTACCAAGTCTCTAGGGTAATTCTACTCAAGTGGTTGTTCCCCTTATTACAGAAGCACTTAGTCTTGGGTTTGGGTTCAACCTTGGGTTTCTTCACTAGAGCAGCAGCTGATTTGCCGTTTCATGAAGTATCCCTTCTTGCCCTTGCCCTTCTTGAAACTAGTGGTTTCACTAACCATCAACAATTGATGCTCCTTCTTGATTTCTACTTTCGCGGTGTCGAACATCACGAATAGCTCAAGGATCATATATCTATCCCTGTTAAGTTATAGTTCATCACGAAGCTCTAGTAGCTTGGTGGCAATGTCTTTGGAGAAACATCACTATCTCATCTGGAAGATTAACTCCCACTCAATTCAAGTGATTGTCGTACCCAGACAATCTGAGTACAAGCTCAACGATTGAGATCTTCTCCCTCAGCTTGTAGGCTAGAAAACTCGTCGGAGGTCTCATACCTCTTGACGTGGGCACGAGCCTGAAATCCCAATTTCAGCTCTTGGAACATCTCATATGTTCTATGACATTTCAAAAATGTCTTTGGTGCCTCAATTCTAAACCATTTAACATTACCGAACTATCATGTAGTCATCAAAACGTGTATGTCAGATGTTCGCAACATCCACAGACCACGTTCGAGGTCCAGCACACCGAGCGGTGCATTAAGGACATAAGCCTTCTACTGTCCGCATAATTGCTACTTTCAACTTTCAACTATATTTTCTCTAGGAACATATCTAAAACAGTAGAACTAAAGCGTGAGCTATGACATAATTTGCAAAGGGCTTTTGACTATGTTCAGGATAATTAAGTTCATCTTATGAACTCCCACTCAGATAGACATCCCTCTAGTCATCTAAGTGATTACATGATCCGAGTCAACTAGGCCGTGTCCGATCATCACGTGAGACGGACTAGTCATCATCGGTGAACATCTTCATGTTGATCGTATCTACTATACGACTCATGCTCGACCTTTCGGTCTCTTGTGTTCCAAGGACATGTCTGTACATGCTAGGCTCGTCAAGTCAACCTAAGTGTTTCACGTGTGTAAATCTGGCTTACACCAGTTGTATGTGAATGTTAGAATCTATCACACCCGATCATCACGTGGTGCTTCGAAACGACGAACTTTCGCAACGGTGCATAGTTAGGGGAACACTTTCTTGAAATTTTAATGAGGGATCATCTTATTTATTACCGTCGTTCTAAGCAAATAAGATGCATAAACATGATAAACATCACATGCAATCAAATAGTGACATGATATGGCCAATATCATTTTGCTCCTTTTGATCTCCATCTTCGGGGCTCCATGATCATCATCGTCACCGGCATGACACCATGATCTCCATCATCATGATCTCCATCATCGTGTCTCCATGAAGTTGTCTCGCCAACTCATTACTTCTACTACTATGGCTACCGGTTAGCAATAAATTAAAGTAATTACATGGCGTTGTTCAATGACATGCATGTCATACAATAAACTAAGACAACTCCTATGGCTCCTGCCGGTTGTCATACTCATCGACATGCAAGTCGTGATTCCTATTACAAGAACATGATCAATCTCATACATCACATATCATTCATCACATTCTTATTGGTCATATCACATCACATAGCATACCCTACAAAAACAAGTTAGACGTCCTCTAATTGTTGTTTGCATGTTTTACGTGGCTGATATGGGTTTCTAGCAAGAACGTTTCTTACCTACGCAAAAACCACAACATGATATGACAATTGCTATTTACCCTTCATAAGGACCCTTTTCATCGAACCCGATCCGACTAAAGTGGGAGAGACTGGCACCCGCTAGCCACCTTATACAACAAGTGCATGCCAGTCGGTGGAACCTGTCTCACGTAAGTGTACGTGTAAGGTCGGTCCGGGCCGCTTCATCCCACAATACCGTCGAAACAAGATTGGACTAGTAACGGTAAACATATTGAGCAAAATCAACGCCCACAACTACTTTGTGTTCTACTCATGCAAAGAATCTACGCAATAGACCTAGCTCATGATGCCACTGTTGGGGAACGTAGCAGAAATTCAAAATTTTCCTACGAGTCACCAAGATCTATTTATGGAGAAACCAGCAACGAGGGGAAGGAGAGTGCATCTACATACCCTTGTAGATCGCTAAGAGGAAGCGTTCAAGAGAACAGGGTTGAAGGAGTCGTACTCGTCGTGATCCAAATCACCGGAGATCCTAGTGCCGAACGGACGGCACCTCCGCATTCAACACACGTGCAGCCCGGTGACGCCTCCCACGCCTTGATCTAGCAAGGAGAGAGGGAGAGGTTGGGGAAGACTCCATCCAGTAGCAGCACAACGGCGTGGTGGTGGTGGAGGAGCATGGCAATCCTGCAGGGCTTCGCCAAGCACCGCAAGATATGAGGAGAAAGAGAGGTAGGGCTGCGCCAACAGGAGAAGAACTTCATGTGTTGGGCTGCCCCTTTGCCTCCACTATATATAGGGGGAGAGGGAGGATGCGCCCCCACCTAGGGTCCCACCACTAGGGGCGGCGGCCAGCCCTAGATCCCATCTAGGGGGCGGCCAAGGGGGGGGGGGAGAGGGGAAACTTGCCCCCCAAGAAAGGTGGGTGCGCCCCCTCCCAAAACCCTAGGCGCCTTGGGCCCTGGTGGGGGGCGCACCAGCCCACCTGGGGCTGGTCCCCTCCCACACTTGGCCCATGCTGCCCTCTGGTGATGGTGGCCCCACTTGGTGGACCCCCGGGACCCTCCCGATGGTCCCGGTATGTTACCGATAAAACCCGAAACTTTTCTGGTGACCAAAACAGGACTTCCCATATATAAATCTTTACCTCCGGACCATTCCGGAACTCCTCGTGACGTCCGGGATCTCATCCGAGACTCCGAACAACATTCGGTAACCACATACAAACTTCCTTTATAACCCTAGCGTCACCGAACCTTAAGTGTGTAGACCCTGTGGGTTCGGGAACCATGCAGACATGACCAAGACGTTCTCCGGTCAATAACCAACAGCGGGATCTGGATACCCATGTTGTCTCCCACATGTTCCACGATGATCTCATCGGATGAACCACGATGTCGAGGATTCGATCAATCCCGTATACAGTTCCCTTTGTCTAGCGGTATTGTACTTGCCCGAGATTCGATCGTCGGTATGCTGATAACTTGTTCAATCTCGTTACCGGCAAGTCTCTTTACTCGTTTCGTAACACATCATCCCGTGATCAACCCCTTGGTCACATTGTGCACATTATGATGATGTCCTACCGAGTGGGCGCAGAGATACCTCTCCGTCAACTGGAGTGACAAATCCCAGTCTTGATTCGTGCCAACCCAACAGACACTTTCGGAGATACCCGTAGTGCACCTTTATAGCCACCCAGTTACGTTGTGACGTTTGGTACACCCAAAGCATTCCTACGGTATCCGGGAGTTGCACAATCTCATGGTCTAAGGAAATGATACTTGACATTAGAAAAGCTTTAGCATACGAACTACACGATCTTTGTGCTAAGCTTAGGATTGGGTCTTGTCCATCACATCATTCTCCTAATGATGATATCCCGTTATCAACGACATCTAATGTCCATGGTCAGGAAACTGTAACCATCTATTGATCAACGAGCTAGTCAATTAGAGGCTTACTAGGGACATGGTGTTGTCTATGTACCCACACATGTATCTGAGTTTCCTATCAATACAATTATAGCATGGATAATAAACGATTATCATGAACAAGGAAATATAATAGTAATAATAACTAATTTATTATTGCCTCTAGGGCATATTTCCAACATAAGTTCCCTGAGCGCGCTTTGTCTGTTACAGCCTTATGGCCTGATTGCCTGGTTATCGGAAACACCGTCGATATTCTCGATAGGTGGAGTACATAACACTTTTCGGTCCTTGACCGAAGAGGGAGAAGCCGATGGTCGGTTAAGACGCGTTCAAAGTTCGGGTGAACACACATATGATATAAGTACTTTGGTACATACAATCATTATACATAAAATTCTTTTATAATAAGTGTTCTTCTTTCCAGTCGTTACAAAGACTTTTTTCTATCACTCCTTTTTTCGACACGAGTGTTTGGTCAATAGCCGGATTTCCCTCTCAAAGCCGCTAAAGTTTGCTAAACTGGCCTAGCGAAAGGTACTCCACCTTCGGGATAGGAGGTTGAACCCGTAGGCTGACCCGCTTGAAGTCTTGAGATAGGATGTGTCATGTTAAAAGCACGACAGAAGCACAATTTTTACTCTAAGACCAATTTTTGGATTGGCACCAAACACTTGATCTTGTTCGGATGTCAAGTTTTTACTAGCGTTTCTTGGTTTTCCAAGTTTATGGCACTTTTAAACTATTTGTGTGTTTCTAGCACAAGTCTCGCAGTGCAACGCCGGACACCTTTAGGGACTCGGCAAAAACATTCTCGGATATTACTATATATGCATCGGTTTCAAATTGTGTCTTCGGTCAATAGTTGGGTTGCCCGGTTCTTGTGCTTGCCTCCTATGTTCCGCTTTGTTCGGTTAGGTGTGCAAAGGGAGAACCACTGCGATTGTGCTTCCATCTCGCATGGTTAAGCACCTCAGTGGAGAAAGCCGAAAACTGACTGTCACAATAAGCGTAAACTGGTCAGTGATCCGATGACTATGTTAAATGACGGGCCGTTCATAACGTTAGCCGAAGTGTTCACGGCTTGACCTCGGCTGTCGCCGAACACTAAGCGGGGGGCTACTTGCTGGCCTCCCAACATTAAGCTCCTATGACTAAGTGAAAGTTATAAAGCCTGCATATCTGATTGCCTTGTTTCCGCCAACCCAAAGAAAGGAACCGATAGCGGGACTATTTTCTTTGGACGATGTTTCTTATGTTAAACAATAATATAACATGTCTCTCTACGTACCTTTGTTTATAAAACTATATGGCTGGATTGCCTTGTTTGCCGTAAATCTTTGCCCTCATAAAGGCTTTATAAAGTAGGACAAACACTCCTCGGCTGCTGGCCAAGGAGGTTGAAGCCGATGGTCGGTCAACAAAGTTTTGTGCAATGCGGATCTGAGCATTAATGTTGTAAAGTACCTAGATACATAGAGTCATTACACATAATTTATGATTTTACTATGGATATCGATCCTTAATTCGGCCTCCCGTGCCCGCATTAAGGCTTGGGGGCTACTAGGCTTCGGGATTATTATTTACAAATATTAAAAGGGGTACATCGATCCCCTGATCCGGTGTCGCCACTCGATCAGTGTCTCGGGGGCTACTGCATTGCCTGTCCAATGCAGAAAATTTAAAGTGCAATATAGTTTTCGAGGAGATTATTATCCTCAGGTTGGTCGGCCGCACTCAACCTGAGTCTCGAGGACTTTGCACACCGCGTTTCTATTCCTATGTATGCTGTCGAGCTAAGAGTTGATCCTCAGGCCGATTTCGCGCATCGACCTGAGTCTCAGGGGCAACTAGGATCAGTGGTTTCATGTTTTCCTTCAGGTGCATCTCGGGTTTTAGACCGACGCACACACCTTGAGGGCTACTGGCTATATATCTCGGCAGAGAATAAATTGCACCAATCAAAAAATCAGCCCGCAGTCAGGGGTGGTGCACCACCTCGGAAGCAGCCCGGCATTAAGCTCGGGCGCCAGTGGCTGGCTCCATAGAGGGCATTTCCGGCATTAAGCTCGCCTAAGCTCCTTCAACTTTTTGAACCCAGATGATCTATGACATCTCGGATATAGTCCGGCGTTGGAGCTCGGATACAGTCCAGCGTTGGAGCTTGGACACAGTCCGGCGTTAGAGCTTGGATATATTCCGGCGTTGGAGCTCAGAAGCAGTCCGGCGTTGGTGCTTGGCTGCAAAAGATACCTCGAATGCAATCCGGTGTTGGAGCTCGGACGCAAGAAGACACTGCTGCCCGGAAATAACTTCAAACCTGAGGTGTGGCATAATAATAACAAGGCATTGATAAAGGCCGGAAACTTAAAGGGGCTCCTCGGATACCCGACATATAAACTCTTCGGATTTACTTCACGATCCTCAAGATCGAAGATGGGAAAATTTGTTGAACCAGTTTTCAAGACCGACAACCGAAGATGAAGAACAGTTCAGAAGAATCGAGGAGCGTCCCCAACTTGAAGACCAGTTCAGGGGGCTACTGACGGTGTTCTGGACTAGGGGTACTCACCACGTCGTCTCCCGATCAGTTAGATTGGGCCGAGGACCCCCATGGTCGTATACTCATGGGCTAGTTCGGACAGTTGCCGCATACAAGGAAGATTCCACAAGACTTGGTGATCAAGACAAGGACTCCTCCCCACCGGCGTATTCGGCTAGGACTCTTGTTATCCTAGGCCTCTGGTACATTATATAAACCGAGGCTAGGCTAGTCGATAGAGGATATTATGACATTACTCATCATACCTCTAGGGTTTAGACCACAACATATGATCTCGAGGTAGATCAACTCTTGTAACCCCTATACTCATTATAGTCAATCAAGCAGCATGTAGGGTATTATCTCATCAAGAGAGCCCGAAGCTGGGTAAAATCCCGTGTTCATGTTACCATTGATCCTCAGACGCACAGCCTGGGACCCCCTACCCGAGATCCGCCGGTTTTGACACCGACAGCACCCCCCCCCCTCAAGCCCAACCCGAATTGGGAGGGGGGCCGGGCCCCCTTTCCTTCTCTCCCTCTCCCTCTTCCTTCTTCTCCTACTCCAACTAGGGAAGGAGGGAAACCTACTCCTACTGGGAGTAGGACTCCCTCCCTTGGGCGCGCCATAGAGAGGGTCGGCCCTCCCCTCCTCCACTCCTTTATATACGGAGGAAGGGGCACCCCATAGACACAGGTTGATTGTTTAGCCGTGTGCGGTGCCCCTCTCCACAGATTTTCACCTCGTTCATATCGTTGTAGTGCTTAGGCGAAGCCCTGCGCCGATAACTTCATCATCACCGTCATCACGCCGTCGTGCTGACGAAACTCTCCCTCGACCCCATAGACACAAGTTGATTGTTTAGCCGTGTGCGGTGCCCCTCTCCACAGATTTCCACCTCGGTCGTATCGTTGTAGTGCTTAGGCGAAGCCCTGCGTCGATAACTTCATCATCACCGTCATCACGCCGTCGTGCTGACGAAACTCTCCCTCGACCTCAGCTGGATCTAGAGTTCATGGGACATCACCGAGCTGAACGTGTGCAGATCGCGGAGGTGACGTACCTTCGGTGCTAGGATCGGTCGGATCGTGAAGACATACGACTACATCAACCACGTTGTCATAACGCTTCCGCTTTCGGTCTACGAGGGTACGTAGACGGTACTCTCCCCTCTTGTTGCTATGCATCACCTTGATAGATTTTGCGTGATCCTAGGATTTTTTTTTTAAATTACTGCGTTCCCCAACCAGGACGACGTGCACACCTTCGCTCATATTATTCTTGACCATGTTACTAATGACACCATAGTCAAAAGTTATTTTTCATAACAACACGTATACGTGTAACTCAAGCAAGATCCAACACATTATGACAACATTTTTATTCACTCGTACATAATTCATCTTACACAAACTAACATTGTTTACCAGATAATTCAAATGCATAGTTCATCTTACACAAATCAATATTGTTTACACGAATAGTTAAAATAGAGAGTTCATCTTACAAAAGCCAACATTGTTTACACCGATAACTAAGAACAACCAAATATTGGCTTAAATGTGTACCTAGTCAGATAGCTCTGAGCTTAATTTGCGCACCATGCATTGGTTGCAATGTCATCACGGTGTGCGGTGCATGCGTATATGATGGCGCGAGCTCAAACTCGAAATGCTGAAGGATCATGCTTAGTGCCATCTTGGCTTCGAGCATTGCAAAGTTCTGGCCGATGCACACCCGTGGCCCCCAACCAAATGACAAGAAGGCGCCCGGATGCTTAGATGCCTTGGAAATCCCCTGGGCAAATCGGTCTGGTTTGAACTCATTGACATCACTTCCCCATATGTCTGGATCATGATTGATAAATAGAACTGGCACCTCGATGAACACACCCGAGGGGTATCTGACCCCTCCGATATCCATATCCTTGTATGTTTTTCGGCTAAAAACTGTAGCCGATGGATACAACCGAAGAACCTCGTGAAGGATCATGGTCACCTACAATTAGTGAAAAGACAAATGTATAACTTCAAAGTCATGTTACAAACAAAATACATCAATTTCAGCAAGTACTCACCATTTTTAGTCGGCTAAGGCCCTCGTACTCGGGTTTGTTCTTCCTAAATAAACCTAGGACCTCCTCCCTCGCAAGGTCTTGCCACTCCGGATGCATGCTTAGTACAATCATTGTCCACGTGAGCAGCACCGACGTTGTCTCCATTCCTGCCAAGTAGAATAGTTTGCACTCCTCGATGACATCTTCCATTGCCATTCCTTGGCTAGGTTGGCCATTCTCGTCCATGTCCTTCATATTTGACTCTAGCAACAGGCCTAGCAGATCATTTTCCGATTTTTCACCTTCTTCCATAGCTCGCATTCTTTTATTGATTAGACCTTGTAAAACTGATTCAACCTCCTTATTGTTTTTGCGCATTTTCAAATTGTTCTTGGTGGGCAAGAATCTGCAGTACATCAGGCAGGTCCCACAACGTAAAAAAAGTGTAACCAAAAGGAAAAATGTACATGACTAATACTGATTGGGATTTTCAAGAGATTTAACACACTCAGAAATTAGCAAAAGCAAAGAAAAACCGAGAATCACATAATAACTCACAGGTAACCCGGAATAATAATCCTCTGGACCGCACCAACAAAGAGCTTAGCTTGCTCGGACTGCAGTTGGAATATCCGCCTTCCTTCGAGATAACTGCTGCCGAAAGCTGTGCGAGAAATGACATCCCCGGTGAGGTTCTGGAGCTCCGGCCACACATCCACCTCGCACGATCCGCCAGAACAATGCAACTCCTTCCATCTGGTGACAAGCTCTTCACAGCTTGCAGAAAAAGCCGGTAGCATGAGCTGCAAATTAAGTCATAAACTGACAATAAGCCATAACTAATCACACTTGTGGCAACTATTCTAGGACGTACGTACAATATTTTTTTAAAGTTGATGAAATTGAACCGAAATTTGAAGATAACATAAATTGAAAGGAAATTTGTCTTTTCCGCAAAAAAAAAAAGGAAATTTGTCTGAATTGTGTGTGATTTTTTTCGCTGACCTTGAGCTTCTCAAGATGGAAAGCGGGATTGAGGATCCTCCTGTGCTTGACCCATTTCTCCCCCTCATGGGTCGTGAGGCCGTTGGCGAGCAGCTTGGTGAGAGCCGGGAACTGGGGCTTCTGGAAGTGGCCAAACTTGTTGGACAGCACGTCCTTGATAAGCTCAGGGTCAGTGATGGCCACGTTGGCCACCGGTCCGAACCAAGAGAAGCACGGCTTGCCGTTGTCCCGGACGTTGTTGTGGAGGAACGGGATGACGCGGGGGACGATGTCGTGGCAGCGCAGCGGCAATGGCTTGGCCCAGGCCTCGTCGTTGAGCCGGCCGAAGTCCTTGAGGTCGCCCATGAGGAAGCGGTACGGCGTGCCGCCGACGCCCTGCGCGCGCAGCGTCCGCTCAAGCCGCCGCGGGCGCCACCACAGCCGGTCCAGCAGCAGGCGGGCCTGCCACAGGAGCGCAGAGCCCGTGAGCCCGTACAGGAGGTAGCTCCATGGCACTGCCGCTGCCGCCGCTGCAAGGTCAAAAGCCATTTTTCTCAAAAGTCAAGAGATGTTGGGCTACTAGCTGAACGAGTGTGCATTGACTGGTGGCATATTTGGCATCGTCTTATATAGAGGTGTGTCCCTGGGTAGGAGTTTGATTAGAAGCTTGATTAGTCTCTTCTTTGCATTTGTTTTAAGATTTCTTGGAGTGTAAGACTGGTTTGGCATCGTGTTATGTAGCGGTGTCACTGTGTTGTTGGATCACTGTCTTCGTCCCATTTGTTAAATGATTTCTTGCGGTAGAAGACTAATGGATATGCTTGCAGCGAGCTTGGAGGAGAAGAAAGTTCGATCAGGAAAAGATCGGTCAAACGGTGGCGCCGGCCACCCACGTGGGACTTCTTGTTGCTACTCTGCTTTGTCACTGATCTCATTTATTTTTCTTATCCAAGTTAAATTACTGATCAACGTTTTTTAGTAAATACGCTGAAAGTAATAGAACTTAGACGTGACAGTTAATTTGATGCATGAATTTGTAAAATAGTACATGATTGCAATCATCTAACTTGATTGTGCTTTTAAATACGATCACATTTCTCGTACGCGGACATATCTGCTGCCTATGTGGCACGTCGGCGTGCCTATGGCCCACTGTCGGACACTGGAACCGCTGGGAACGAGGTGTTTGTGTTTTTTTTTATCGAAACCCCCTCACTTTTTTTCTACTTACCCATGAAAGGCCCTCGAATGACCCTCCAATTGCAAAAATTGTAAAATGGCCTGCCAAGTTTTGAACCTAGCAGCAAGCATTGATAGCCAACTGATCTAACGGGGTGATTGATGTCTAACTAGACCATCAAGGCGTGTGTTGGCCTGCAACACATGTTATGATTTTAACTATTGATAGTTTTGTCATCTATGTGAGGTCAGGGCCTCCAATGCCGACCCGTAAATTTCCTCCCGCATCCGTCCGCGAACACGGATGCGGGGGGCGGCCATCAATGATGCCCGCATATATTTCAACAACTTTTTAAACTAATAGGACGAAATTCATGCAAACCAACCAGATTTTTATATAAACCGAACAACATTCATGCAAACACGGTGAATTTTCATCAAAGTTCAGATAGAAATGGTTTTAGGTTGGCTCTTGTGGCAGTGTATGGCGTAGCCCAACCTGAACTTAAGCCCGACTTCCTTGCTGATCTAGTTAGGATCTGTGGGGAGGAAAGGTTGCCAATTTTAGTCGGAGGGGGTTTTAACATTATCAGGAGGAGAGAAGAGAAGAAGAATGACAACTACGATGGCGGGTGGTCATTCATGTTCAACGCGATTATTGAGAGTCTTAATCTGCGAGAGATCGACCTTACGGGTAGACAATTCACATGGGCGAATTCGTTACCTAATCCGACCTATGAGAAGTTGGACACAGTGCTGACTAGTGTAGAATGGGAACAAAGATACCCTTTGGTATCAGTGCATGCTATGCAGCGTGCAATCTCAGACCACACACCCCTGTTACTGGACTCGAGTGAAGCAACTCATATAGGTAACAAAAACCTTTTCTCTTTCGAATTGAGTTGGTTCGAAAAGAAGAATTTCTTAGATATTATTGCAAGGGAATGAGCTAAGCATGTGAGTGGTAATTCCAATGTTGAACGGTGGCAAAACAAGATTAGACACCTTCGACAATTTTTAAGGGGTTGGGCCAAAAACGAAAGTGGGATTTATAAGCGAGAAAAGGAAAGACTGTTACAATTGATTGAAACTCTAGATCTCAAAGTGGAATCTACCCTTCTCAATAGGATTGAGCAGGATGCTAAGTCTGACGCAGAGCAGAAGCTTCGTGATCTTCTTAGAGAAGAAGAAATGAAGTGGGCCTTGCGTGCGAAGGTTCTCAAAGTTGTCCAAGTGGATGACAATACTCATTTTTTTCCGCATGATTGCAAATGGAAAATGAAGGAAAAAGAAAATCATCCAACTTGAGCAGGATGAAGGGATGGTGGTCGGTCATGAGAACCTTAAGATATATATTTCGAATTATTATAAACAACTCTTTGGGCCTCCTATGGACAATGATGTGTCCCTCGATGATCTTGTAGTTGAGGACATTCCTCAGCTTCGGTCAGATGAAAATGGGATTTTATCTGCACCATTTTCGGAGAAAGAGGTGTTTGGGGTGATTTCGCAAATGAAACCGAATAAGGCGTCGGGACCAGATGGGTTTCCTGTTGAATTCTATAAGAAATGTTGGCATGTCATAAAGGGAGACCTTCTGCCCATGTTCCAGGACATGTTTAATGGTCACCTATAACTTTTCCATCTTAACTTTGGAACAATAACATTGTTGCCAAATAAAGAAGGAGTAGTTTGTATTGAACAGTTTCGACCGATGTGTCTTCTGAATGTGAGTTTCAAAATTTTCATGAAGGTGGGCACCAATAGATTGACACATATTGCTCACTCGGTGGTGCAATCGAGTCAACGACCTTTGTGCCTGGGAGACACATCTTGAAAGGGGTTGTTGTCTTACATGGAACTCTTCATGAAATCCACTCGAAGAAACTCGATGGGGTGATTTTCAAGGTGGATTTTGAGAAGGCATATGACAAAGTCAAATGGCCTTTCTTACAGCAGGCAATGTGCATGAAAGGGTTTAATGAAAAATGGAGGAAGCAGGTGGATTCCTTCCTCCAAAAAGGCAGTGTCGGGATTAAGGTGAACGATGATGTGCGTCATTATTTCCAAACTCACAAAGGTTTAAGACAAGGGGATCCATTGTCTCCTATTCTTTTTAATATCGTGGCCGATATGTTGGTCATGCTTATAGGCAGGGCAAAAGTGAATGGCTTAGTAGGTGGACTAATTCCCCATCTGGTTGATGGTGGGGTTTCCATCTTACAATATGCTGACGATACTATCTGTTAGGAATCGTTGCATGGAAAACAAAAAAATTCTATGCACACGCAATGATCTATCCATGGAGATGCATAGAAACGAGGGGGAGAGTGTGTCTACGTACCCTCGTAGGTCGTAAGCGAAAGCGTTTCACAACGCGGTTGATGTAGTCGAACTTCTTCACACTTCAACCCATCAAGTACCGGACGCACAGCACCTCTGCGTTTTGCACATGTTCAGCTCGGTGACGTCCCTCGCCTTATTGATCCAGCAAGACGTCGAGGTAGTAGATGAGTTCCGTCAGCACGATGGCGTGGTGACGGTGATGGTGAAGTGATCTCCGCAGGGCTTCGCCTAAGCACTACGAAAATATGACCGGGGGTGTAAACAATGGAGGGGGCGCCGCACACGGCTAGGCAATTGTCTGGGGTGTGCTAGGTGCCCCCTCCTTACATGTATAGGTGGGAGGGAGAGGGAGAGGCCAAGGGGAGCCCCAAGTAGGTCTGAATCCTACTTGGGCTCCTGCCCTTGGCCGCACCCCCTACCATATTTGTCGGAGGGGGAAGGAAAGAGGGGGGAGAGGGAAGGAAGGGGGAATCATATTCCACTCTTTCCTTTCCCTTCTTCTCTTTCCTTCTCCTCCTAGGCCGGCCCATATGGGGGGAGCCCAGCCCCTTGTGGCTGGTGTGTTTCCGCTCTTGGCCCATAAGGCACATATCTTTTGTCGGGGGTGTCCGGAACCCCTTCCGGTGACCCGATAAGTACCCGGTACCCCCCGAAACACTTCTGGTGTACGAATACTATCGTTCTATATATCAATCTTTACCTCTCGACCATTTCAAGACTCCTCATCATGTCTGTGATCTAATCCGGGACTCCGAACAATATTCGGTCACCAAATCACATAACTCATATAATACTATATCGTCATCAAACGTTAAGCGTGCGGACCCTACGGGTTCGAGAACTATGTAGACATGACCGAGACACCTCTCCGGTAAATAACCAATAGCGGAATCTGGATTCCCATATTGTCTCCTACATATTCTACGAAGATCTTTATCGGTCGAATCGTTATGACAACATACGTAATTCCCTTTGTCCACCGGTATGTTACTTGCCCGAGATTCGATCGTCGGTATCTTCATACCTAGTTCAATCTCGTTACCGGCAAGTCTCTTTACTCATTCCGTAATACATCACCTCGTGACTAACTCCTTAGTTGTTTGCTTGCAAGTTTATGATGTGTATTACCGAGAGGGCCCAGAGATAGCTCTCCAATACTCGGAGTGACAAATCCTAATCTCGATCTATGCCAACTCAACAAACACATTTGGAGATACCTGTAGAGCATCTTTATAATCACCCAGTTACGTTGTGACGTTTGATAGCACACAAGGCATTCTTCCGATATCCGGGAGTTGCATAATCTCATAGTTGACCAAATATGTCATAGTCGAAGGAATATGTATTTGACATGAAGAAAGCAATAGCAATAAAACTGAAGGATCATTATGCTAAGCTAACGGATGGGTCTTATCCATCTCATCATTCTCCTAATGATGTGATCCGTTATCAAATGACGACTCATGTCCATGGTTAGGAAACCTTAACCATCGTTGATCAACGAGCTAGTCTAGTAGAGGCTCACTAGGAACACGTTGTTCGTTTATGTATTCACACATGTATTAAGGTTTCCGATCAATACAATTCTAGCATGAATAGTAAACCTTTATCATGAATAAGGAAATATAAAATAACAACTTTATTATTGCCTCTAGGGCATATTTCCTTCACTATCATATTCATGGAACATGATGTTGCAAAGGCTAGGAATATGAAACTAGTACTTTGTCTCTTCGAACAAATGTCGGGGCTTAAGATTAATTTTCACAAGAGTGAATTGTTCTGCTTTGGTTAGGCCAAAGAGGAGCAAGAGGTGTATAGACATTTGTTTGGATGTGAGATGGGATCCCTACCTTTCAGCTATCTAGGGATCCTGATTCACCATCGTAAACTTACTACTAAAGAATGGAAATGCATCGAAGACCGATTTGAGAAAAAAAGTAAGTTGCTGGAAGGGTAAGCTTATGTCCTATGGAGGTCAGCTGGTGCTGATTAACTCAGTACTTACCAGTATGTCGATGTTCCTATTATCTTTCTTTGAAGTACCCAAGGGGGTACGGAAGAGGTTAGATTTTTATCGGTCTCGATTCTTCTGGCAATCGGATGAAGTTAAATCAAAATATCACTTGGCAAGATGGGATATTATTTGCAGACCCAAGGACCAGGGGGGCTTGGGGTCGGAAACCTGGAGGTTAAAAACAAATGCCTGCTGAGCAAATGGCTCTATAGGTTATCAGTAGAGACTAATGGTACGTGGGCACAGATTTTGCGCAAAAAAAATTTACACACTAAAACTCTGGCCCAGGTTATTGTAAGACCTAATGACTCGCCATTCTGGATGGGGCTAATGAGGGTAAAAGATACATTCTTTCATAGAACAAAATTATTTGTTGGTAGTGGTACCACAACAAGATTTTGGAAGGACATGTGGTTAAGGGGACACGCTGCTAGCCTTACAGTATCCCACCTTGTATAATATTGCGCAACATAAGGACTATTACGTGGCTTCAGTATTACAAGTGGCACCATTAAATATCCAGTTCAAGAGGTCCTTAATTGGGGAACATTGGAATTCCTGGCTTCACCTTGTGCGCAGATTGATGGATGTTCAACTCTCTCACCAGCTTGATTCTTTCCACTGGAAGTTAACTAGAAGCGGGATGTTTACGGTAAAATCTTTGTACTTGGATCTAATCAATATTGTCCCAATCCCAAGATCGATTCATATTTGGAAGACTGAGGTTCCCTTGCGAATTAAAATCTTCATGTGGTTTGTCCACAAGCAAGTGATCCTTACCAAAAAAAAATTGCTTAGGCGAAGATGGGTAGGCGGTGCACATTGCTGTTTTTGTGAACGAGATGAAACAATACAACACCTTTTTATTGATTGCCTTCTCGCGAAGCTACTTTAGCACACCATTCATATAGCCTTCAATATTACTCCTCCAGATAACATTTACACGCTATTTGGGATGTGGTTAAATGGAGTAGACTCAATTATTGCGGCATGCATTCGGATAGAAATATGTGCTTTATTGTGGGCTATATGGAACTGTAGAAATGATATGATCTTTAACAGACAAAATGTTTTGAATTTCTTGCAGGTCATCTTCAGAGCTACGGCATGGATCCGTATTTGGTCGTTACTCACTCCTACGGACTACAGAGAGCTACTGGGTGCAACTGCTGGAAGATGGTAGCATGGGATATATTCAACCGGTTTGGATGATGACCCATTAATAAGATAGGTGTTTAGTCATCTCATCCTGTTTTATGCCGGTTGTGGCTTTATTTTCTTTCAGATATTTTGTTTCTTTTGCTCCGTTTGTGAGCTATACTGGATTGCAGACTTTGTATTTCGTTGGCACCTTTTAATAATATGGCCGCATGCATCAGTTAGATGCAGAGGCCGGGGGTGAGCTTCCTTATGAAAAAATATCACAAATCATCATACATAGCATGCAAATAAATCTAGTACAACAGTGTCTTAAATTCGACGAGATTTAGCCGGATGTCCAACTAGTTTTTCATCAACAGATCATGTCGTCCCACACATACTACCCCTTCAGCTTCATCCAATAGTGTGTGTACGTAAATGGTCGTCCCTCTGTCATGTGGTACATCACGACAGCGCATACGGGCTACGGAATGTGTAGAGCAACATTGAGTGAATGAATGATTTAATCAACAAGTTGAGAAAGAAGAAGCAAAACTTACATTGTCCTTTGTCGCGTGCAATGGCCACCTTGCCTTCAGTTGAGCAACTACGTGACAAAACTTGGTGATGATGGTCTGGACGGCATACCATCAATATGATAACGACTTCACATTGCGATCAGGAATGACGTGCATGTCGTAGGGCGCAGTGTGCTTTCGTGCGTGAAACAATTCATGCGCTTGCTGCCAGAAGATCCTCCCTCTGCTCATGCCTACGAAATCTACGGATATGACCAACCACGCATCCCACAGTAACTCATTCTCCATGGTCGAGTACCCCGTCATCCTTCTTAATCTGAAAAAACAACATGGTGTCCTAAAATAAGCTCAATGGCATTTGATTGAACACCTGCCAGGCGTGGTGGCCGCCATGGAGGTCCTCGACAGGGTGGCGGAGTGTACCTGAGTAGAAAAGGCTCCAGGGTGGACAACGACATCATTAAAGGCGAGTGGGCGCGTCGGTGCTGATTGCGAACATTCGGCAATGCATGTGTGGTGGAGGTGGAGGGTGCAAAGCAAGGGGGGGAGTAGCGGAGTGGAAGAAAATTGGACGGGAAGGGTGGATTTAGTGGGCCTAGGGTGTCGGAGTCCAACGTGGCTGTTG
>NC_041391.1:570734512-570837617 GCF_002162155.2 Triticum dicoccoides
TGCGAAACAAAGTGTGTCCGGACTGCCGAGCGGATCGATATAGGACCGTGTTGGATGGTTCCCGTGGTTCGGACATATACGGATGATTTGAGGGCCAGCGTTGAAGATGCCCTTATATATATCATGCACTATGTCTGAACTATAGGCCTACAACACATGTTATAACTATAATTTTAACTATTACTCCCTCCATTCGGAATTACTTGTCCAAGAAATGAATGTACATAGATATATTTTAGTTATAGATACATTCATTTTTGTGACAAGTAATTTCGAACGGAGGAAGTAGTTACTTTTTTGTAGTTTCCAAAAATGGGATTCATATGCAATTAGTACTCGAAACAATAAGAAAGCGATGATGGAACCGAGAAATAAGGGTGTGTTATCTTGCAACATCATGTTAATATTGTACATCTTGCTGGGCAGAAGCTAGTCGAGATATTTATGCATTCATTTCAATCGTTTGCCACCCAACACACACGAAGCACGATGCTTCAATTCGAACTATACAATCGTGTGTGTTATTACGACTTATCTCACACGTGTCGGTCGACCAAACAGTGTGACGGCACAATTCCCTTTTCAAGGATCAGCCATCACACACTGTGTTCAACCCTATGGTGTGTTATATGCGTCTTAGACCCTGTTTGGTTCATAAGTCTTAGGACTTTTTTAGTCTCAACTAAAAAGTCCCTAGTTCCTAAAAAGTCTCTTCTTGTTTGTTTTCAGAGACTAAAAAGTCCCTAGTCCCTCCCTAAAGATTATTAAATGACCATGTTATCCCTAATATACACAAAAATAACAACCAAACAACATCATGGAGCAGCAGGGCAATGGATGCAGAAAGAGGCATTGTTGAAAAAGTCTCAAAAAGTCTCAAAAAAGACTCTTCTTAAGAGTCTTCTTCATTTAGTCCCAAAAAGTTACTTTTAGTCCCTAGTGGTCTCTTCTGTTTGGTTAAAAAGTGGCACTTTTTCTAGTCCCTACATCAAAACCCTGGAAACAAACACCACTTAATATCATCATTCTACACTAGTGCCAAAAAGGTAAACAAAGTGCCAAAAAGATAAATAACTATAATTACATTTCCATTTGGCACCCAATGATACTCATGATTCTACTCTTATTTGTGAGGAATGTGTAGTTTGGACATTGACACATTCTTCAAGGTAAAAGTTTGACCATCATTTCAAATAAAAAAATCAAGATATGGTGCTTCAAAGAATACTAGTAAGAGCGTTTAGATCACTATTCTTTAGTGAGGGAGTACAAAATAACTTTTGTATGGATCTAGTAATGACCCTGACCCTTGCAAACTTTCGGTTCCACCAGTAAAGGAACAAGAACAAGAACATCAACAGCCAACAGCCAACAGATCAAGGAAGCCAAAACAAAGGCCAACTTAACCCAAGGCTTGACAGGCACCCACCCGTTGCCGAGGCACAACTGCTAATTCTTGCGAGTATGCTGCCGGTGCATTGCAATATTAGTCACAGGTAATAAGAAAATAAAGTTTCTAAACATAAACATTTCTATCTTTCTGCTCACTTACAAACTTACAGTTGCACCAGTAAAGCAACATGAACACCAACAGACCAAGGAAACCAAACACAAGGGCCGGCCAACTCAACAAAAGGCTTTTGACACCTGATAGACAAAAATGCACTTAATGTAGGGCTCTCCAAGGATCTGCTGCTGCCTGTTTGTTAGCCCATGGTGTGCTCCAGCATCTACTGCCGTTTCTCGCGTTAGCATTGTCGGCGACGAGAGGGGATATATACAGACGGAGAAACAACACTTCATCTGATCTCTCTAACTTAAAACTTTCACACAGCTGCTACTATCAGACTTGGTAGACCATTCCTACCTCCAAGGTGGAAGCATGGGGTATGTTAGCGGCATAGGACGGGCCACGGCTGTTCCTCCTCAAGAACTCGTAGAAGAAGTTTATCACGATCCGCTTCACGAAGCTAGACCCGCTCTTGGCCTTCATGTGGGAGTGACCCAGAATGAAGGACATGCCAGCCTCCCTTGCGTCCATCAGGTCCTGCAGCTCGCTCCGCGCCTCGGCGTCCACCTGGGCGCTCTTTGGTAGCACAAACCTCGCTTGCTTTCGCTGAGGCACCACAGTTTGTTGGTTTATCTCCTTGTTAGGGGATGCCGGCCCATCAACTTCACCGTCACCGTCCTCCTCCCACAATGGAATGGCACCGCTGCTAATGGAGGAGAGTTTCTCGCTGCCTTCCACAAAGCCATTCTGGTCAGACCCCCCACTGCGAATGAACTCCGCTATGCTGTTAATTAGGTCCTTTTCAAATTCTAGGTCATCCTGCTGCACATCACGGTACCCATATCTGACAATGACCCTGTATAGCCTGTACTCTTTCGGACCAATGCGACCCACCAGAAATCTCTCTTCTGGTTCAACATGTGGTACTGGAACTGATTTAACGCAGAGAAAGACCAGTACCTGTTCAAAAATATAATCTATAAGCACTCCACAAGCTGGTGGTGGAATGGACTAATTTATCAGAACTTCTTAAGGATTCAGACAAACTGGTATAATTTGCTCAACAAACATCTTAGAAGGATGCGCGCTGAATTGAAAAGATATGGTAAGGTGCCTCCATACCTGGTGAAATGCTGGCAGATTTGTTACGAAATGGGAGAAAATGGCTGGAATTCCAGACATAAGCTCTGTATGTATCAGCCCAATGCCTCGAACACGAACAATTCCCAGTGAAGGGCCGAGGTTCAATAGCCAGTTTACTGAAACCTTGTTTTGAACATCAAACTCGTACTTCTTTATTGTGCCATAGTGCCACACATACATGACCACCATAAATATGAAGGAAAGGGTAATAGGGACCCAGGCACCTTCATGAAACTTGACAAGGGAAGCTGAGAAGTACATTACTTCGATTGAGCCAAAGAAAATCAGGAAACCAAGGGCAATGAAGATACTTTTGTTCCAGACAAGCACGATAACCAATGACATTAAACAAGTGGTCACAAGCATAACCGTTATGACCGCAAGACCTTGTATAAAGAAAGTTGGAGGGTTAGGACTGCCGCAATTATAAATTCATTTCAGTACATGAAAATACAAAAAGAAAATGGCATCTGCATTTCTTGGTGTCCATAGGAAAGAACTGTCATCATATTAACTCATCTCACCTTGTGCGTTCGCCAAGTGCTTTGTGTTATTGAAGCCAATAGTAACAGCCAGACACAGTATCATCAGGATCCAATTGATCTCAGGTATGTATATCTGACCATGCACCGTAGAGGATGTGTGCACGATCTTTACACCAGGGAAGCAACTTAGTGCAGAGCACTGCTTGATAATTGAGAAGGTACCAGTAATAATCGCTTGGCTTCCGACCACAGATGCTAGGATAGCGATCACTAGAACAGGCCATCTGAGTTTTTCTAGAAGGACAGTTGTATACATCAATGCTCGAAAATGCGCAAATCTTATACTTGTCAATTATTTTACCAGCAATAATAAAAATAATAAAAGGCAAACCCAAAAAGGATACCTGGTACTGAAACATAGAACCCAATATGATAGCTATTCTCAAAGCTGTGGTGTTGAGAGATATAGGCAGCCTGTCCCATATAAGCCAGGACAAGAGCTGGATAAACCACTGATATGAACGCAATCTGATCGAAGCAAAAACATTGAGATAAGTAATTGATGATAATCCAGATTTTAGTTTAAGAATTGTGAGTACCACATGGATACTAAAAGCTGGAACTCTGTAGGAGGTAATGTGAAATATAGGAGTAACAAGGACACTGATCCTACATACAATAGTCCTATATACTTTGTCACAACTGATTTATTTCTCAAAATAAACAATAGACTGAAGTTGTGTCTCCTATATCAGAGGGAAAAACAAAGATCACCAGGTATCTTGCAAGTAAAGATATACATCTGTACAAGCTTAAACTACTGTTTGACCTTTTAAGGAGATCAGTTCATTAGTATTGCCATTCAAATGGAATCAACACACATATGCAGAAAACAATATATTCGAGAGATGGTTGCTATCAAATACGATGTTTACTGAACAAGTATTTGACAGCTATCTAAACAGTTACTAACTAAAGCCTGAAGGAAGGAAAGAACAAATGGTAGGTGGACCAAACAAGGGGATAATATTATGGACAATTAGAAGAAAAAGAAGGATATATCACTTTTAGATTTTAGCACAACTTCTATTATAGTACAAATATACAAATGTGATCCACGTATATAAAGGATACAACAATAATTTCTAACACAGCTATTTTAGCACAAAATGGTAGCATAACTTCTATTTTAGCATAACTTCTATTAGAGTACAAATATTACAAAATCCCTCCAGTATATAACACCGGTAGATTTGAAACTCCCCTCGGGAATTTTTTAATAGAATTATGTGAACTTATCACAACTTAGATAATATCAAAAAAGAAATGACTACAATAATACTCCTTCCGTTCATAATTATAATATGTTCTAACTTTTTTTCTGAATCGGATGTATATAGACACGTTTTAGTGTGTTTGTTTAATCATTTCAGTCCGTATTTAGTCCATATTGAACTATCCAAAATATCTTATATTTGTGGACGAAGGGAGTATTATTTTATAACTATAGAACGTACCAACACACAAATAAGGTCATCAACCATAGTGACACAAGTAAGAAATGTGAAACATGGTGTGCAATACCTCGTACTTTGAAAAGAGAGATTGTAAATAGTAATTAGTAGGGTGCAGAAAACAATATACTCGAGAGACGGTTGCTATCAAGTACGATGTTTACTGAACAAGTACTTGACAGCTATCTATAACAGTTACTCCCTAAAGCCTAAAGGTAGGAAGGAACAAATGTTAGGTGGACCAAACAAGGGAATGAAATTATGGACAATTAGAAGAAAGAAAGGATATCACTTAGATTTTAGCGCAACTTTTTTTACAGTACCAAACAGACATGTGATCCTCGTATTGTCTATTACAACATCCCCCAGTATAACACCGCTAGACTTGGAAACTCTCCTTCAGGCTTTTTTAATAGAAATTATGTGAACTTATCACAACTTTAATAATATTAAAAATGATATGACTACAATAATATTATTTTATAACTATATAACGTACCGGCACACAAATAAGGTCTTCAACCATAGTGACAAGAAATGCGAAACATGTTGTGCAATACCTCGTACTTTGAAAAGAGGGGTTGTAAATAGTAAATTAGTAATTAGTAGGGTGTTATCAAGGGATCAGTTAACTCATACTTTAAAAAGAGGGGATGTAAATAGTAATTAGTAGGGTGCTATCAAGGGATTAATTGTGTGTTTCAGATGTTCAAGTTAATCACTTGAGCCTATAGAACCGACTGGATGGATGGTTTGCGTCACCCTAACTTTTGTATATATATATATATATATATATGGTAGGACTTTATTTTCCTCTTTGAATTGACTCATGCAAGTAATTACTGAATGGTGTATTCAGAATTAAATTGGGAAGTTAGTATTTGGCAAATTGATAGAAGGGGTATCACCGAAACAGTCGTACCTGAATTGATCTCTGCGAGAAATGTCCAAGATCTGCATACATAGCTTCCGAGCCTGCAGGTAATAGCATTTCAAATAAGTCTCTGTTTCAATTTTTGTGTAGTAATCTCTCAGCAGAGTCACAGCTAAGCAGTAAATAGGCAACAGCCTGCCTTGTCCATACCTGTAACACAGAGAAGGATTCCACCCAGTGACATCCAGCCACCTTTCTGAGTCTTCTTGAGGAACTGATACATGTAGTATGGCGAAAGGGCTCGATACACATGGTGGTTCCAGTAGATGATGTTGTAGAGCCCTATCGTGCTTATGCAGAGAAGCCAAATGCAGACGATTGGCGCAAAGATAAACCCAACTCTGTGCGTGCCATAGTGTTGCAGAGCAAACAAGCATATAAGTATGGCGCACGTCACCGGAAGCCCTACATCTGCACATTGACACGCCACATTAAGCATTCATATGCATGGTATAATCAAACATAGCAAATACTTACTAGTAGTAGTCAAATGCTCTAACGATAAACTAGCACAGCTCAATAGGGATCAGCAAGTGTAAGCATTTTGCTGCTAATCTATAGTAGCAATAGAAACAACCGGCAGAAGCAACAGACTCAACCTACATTTGTGTTGCGCCCTCTCCATTGATAGCTCGAGCCCCGAGACCGCGGAGAAAACTGAAAAGGGTTGGAGGAAGCACGTCGCTCGCGTCAGAGGGCCAAGAGACAATGGTAAGGAGACTGATTGAACGAGATGGGAGAGGGGTTAAGCAACAAACCGGAGAGCGCAGGGGTGAGCACTCCGTCACCGATGAGCATACACGTCCCAAGCAGCGCGAAGAGCAGCAAGAGCCTCTGCAGCACCCTGTACCTCTCCAGCACCGTCCTGGCCCTGGAGACGGCGCCGCGACGGGCGGCGGCGTCCTTGTCGTCCGACATGAGGTCGTCGCTGGTGCCGCCGCCGGGCAGGAGGCCGGCGCGCACGTGGCGGCAGATGAGGGAGTAGAGCGCGAAGGTGCCGCCCTCGCCGCCGTCGTTGGCGCGGAGCACGATGAGGACGTACTTGAGGAGGGAGATGAGGGTGAGCGTCCAGAAGACGAAGGAGAGGACGCCGTAGATCTCCTCGTTGCCCGCCGTGTGCGTGATGTCGTCGCCGGCGAAGGCGCTCTTGAAGACGTAGAGCGGCGACGTGGCCACGTCGCCGTACACCACCCCGAGGCTCTGGTACGCCAGCAGCAGCACCGCGCCCCACGACTCCCCCCGCTTCCGCCGCGCGACAGCAAGAAGAAGAAGCAGCAAAACCCGTCAGCACACAGAGCCCAAAACACACAAAAAGCGAAGCTCCGGCGCCGAATCCAAGAAACAAGAGCGCCGAGCGCTGAGCTCGCTCACTCACCTTCCGCGGCGCCCCCGCGCCGTGCGCGAGCTCCAGATCCATGCTTTGCTCGCGTCCGCCCAGGCCACCCGCGCCTCAATGCGCCGCGGCGCCCATGGGAGCACCCGCACTCCAAATCACCGGAAGAAGACGGACGGATGATTCCCGCCCGGCAAATCGTACCGCGGGGCACACGGCAGGATTTATCGGCTTGGACGCTTGCTCGCCTTCTCCAACCAGCTTTGCTCCTCCTCCTCCGCGCCAAGAAGACGGGGCAGAAGCAGAAGCGGTAGCACGCGGTGGCCGCTTTTCTTTTGCCGCTCCGAGAAGGCCGCGACGAGTCAAACAAAACAAGTGAAGCGAACAGGGTTGGGCGGAGAGACTGGAGAGCGAGCCCGACTGACCAGCCAACCAACCAAGCGGAGGCAAGAGGAAGGAAGAAGATAGGGACTCCCCTAGTAGTAGTAGATGCGGGATGGCGCGGCGGTGGGCTCCTCTCCTCCCGCTCCCGCTGCGCTGCCCCGGCTTCGGCGATTTTTTGTGAAAAGAGACCCTCTATCCATTGGAATTGCCAAAAAAGACCCCCTGCGAACGAAATTGACAAAAGAAACCCCCTCACTAGTGGCGGCAGGCGCAGCAGGCGACACGTGTCACCTGCCGCCACGCCATGAGGCGGCGGGCCCGGCCGCCACAACAGGAGGCGGCAGCCCGGTGTATAACGGTGTGTGCACAGGGCAGCACAGGCCAGCGTGCCGCGACGGAACGGGCCGCGCCAGGCGGGCCCGGCCGCCACCAGGTAAGGCGGCCGCCGCTGCCGCTGTCGTTACCCGGCCGACAAGGCCTGCTGCGCGCGGGCCCAGCAGGTGGGCCACGCCGCCACCAGCCGAGGCGGCCTGTACTGTGCTACTGCACGCGCGACAGCGCAGACGGCACTGATTTCGAGGCGCAACAGTGACGGCTGTGACTCCGGCGCACGGGAATATGGACGCACCTAACATTGATACAACATCTTCAACCTACTCTTCTAAAAACAGATGTAGCATTTATAATATATTTTTTAGAAGAGTAGGCTGAAGATGTTGTATCAATGTTAGGTGCGTCCATTAGTATTGACATGCAAGAAATCTTAATACGGTAATTAAGAAACACTTGTACTGTAATTATTCATTGCATGTGGTATGTTATTTCATGTGGTATGTTTATTAATAAGTTTATAGTTAGGAGGTTGTAGGTCTACTTTGTTATGTCGAAATAATGTAAATTTTATATGTTACGAATATGTGCTAATGTACTTGATGATGTATGTAATTAGGTAAAATAATTAATCTTAGTAGCAAACAAGGAGGAGATGACGTGATTGAAGAAATTGTGTTTCCATCTTCGCTATCCCTTTTGAGGTGATGACCAGATACATGCAAGTGCTATTTTCATAATTTTGATAGCAGAAAGAAAAATCCGTGTGTAATATTGATGTTCATATGATAATAGGTTGACTCTGTTCATATAGTACTGGTGACGGATATTTATTCGAACTATCTGGACTCTTAATTGCATTCGCAAGCACATCCATATTGGAGCTAATGTATAAAATGACGCCGTAATTTTGTTAATATTTTTTATATTGATGTACTGTCATGCCGTTGCAAATATTATTATTTGTAAATAAATGAATTTTATCGTATGATATGAAAAACATTATATTATGCAGGAAGAAATTAGATATTTTACTCATATGATATTAAAATGTTATTATCGTAATATTATGTTTAGTGGTTGTTTGGATAGCGAGTACTTAACCTCAGTTTTGTCATAACCTGTTGTAAGAAAATTATGTAGAAAACCATATTTTACTAATAGTCGTTTTCCAGAAGCTAAGTTTTTGCATGTTGCGAGAACTATTTTAAGATATTTTTGGGTAGTTAGAGAAAAGCAAACAGAGCTTTAGTTTGTTACGCTCGTAGACAAGTTTGAAAAAAATAGATCTTTAAATACCCGTTAACCAAACAACCCCTTAAAGTCTAAGCAAATGATTCTAAAAACAAACCGAATATTTATAACGAAAATACGGTTATTATTTTAGTCGTAAGATATGTAAATGTTGTCATCGTTACTAAATGTTCAGTTACTAATTATGTTGGTTAGGTACTATGGAGAATTTAGTAGTGTACTATGGGAACGTCTTACGCGACGGTCCATGCGGGGTGGATGTGTCCTTCTGCGAGTTGACTACAGTTGTGGTGAGAGACATGGTCAACGTGGGTTACGCAGCTGTTAGAAGGTGCATCCGAGCGGTGTTTGGCCCAGTGATGTAGGAAAAAAAATGACAATGGAGGCCTTCATCGTTGACGGAGGAAATGATGGGACAGTTGCCCGTTGGGGTTTGCGGCCTGTCACAGGTGATCGGTCGTGGGGGTCGTACATGAGGTTTGCAAGCAATCCCAATAACTCAATGTATGGTGAGACGATGGTGTATGTGGAGTTCATTTCAGTCACTGATGTTGCCGGATGCAGTAGCAGGGGTGGTGAGGTCGAGTTGGCCATCACATCAGCCCCTAGCATCGGCCTATCGGAACCAACGGGCGGCCAGCCTGTGTATGACACAGGATATTGGTCGGCGCCCATTGACATGAGCGAACACGTGGAGGAATTGCCGGAGGCGCTAGATGATGATGATCATTCTTCTGCGTCTCCGGAGTCAAGCGGAGAAGAAGATGTTCCTCCTCAGAGGGCGGTCGCGGCGGCACTGCAACCTGGGTTTTTACAGGATATGAGCATCACCAACGAATTTCACTCTGCTTCTGGCCTAGGAGCGGGAAGCCTGGAGGTTGGGCAAGTTTTCCCAGATAAGAAGTCTGCTTACCAGGCAATGGGTAGCTATGCAATCGGCATCCACCGCCAGCATAGAGTGAAGCAGTCTGATAAAAAAGAGTTGAAGGTCATATGCATCCACACCGCGAAAGGTTGCCGCGGAAGAGTTCTCGCTAGACTGAAGCCTGGGGTATGTCAGTCATGGCATATCACAAAAATAGTGGAGCATACCTGTGAGCAAACTGGGACTCTTTCAGATCACTGCAATGTGACAGCAAAATTTGTGGCACAGACGATGGAAACAATTGTGCAGGGAAGTCTCAACATTAGTGTTAGGGCTCTGCAAAAAGATGCAGAGGATCTAATTGGATTCCCTGTTAGCTACAGCAAGGCTAGGCGTGCGAAGGAAAATATATTCAAGAACTTGTATGGTACCTATGAGGAGGCATATTCTTATGCCCCTAGAATGCTTCATCAAATAGCAAGTGCTAATAGGGGGACTCAAATTTGGCGGAGAGAACGTCCAAACCCAATGAACCCGGGTGAGCTAATCCTGGACCGCTTATTCTGGGCATTCGCCCAGACTATACAAGCCTTCAGGCACTGTCGCCCGGTATTATCTGTTGATGGTACCTTTCTCACTGGAAAGTACAAGGGCACACTATTGGTGGCGATTGCAGCGGATGCAAATAATCAGCTTCTTCCTATTGCATATGCATTGGTCGAGAGCGAGAACAAAGATAGCTGGTTGTGGTTCCTGAGCTGCGTGAAGATTGGTGTCGTGAAAGAGCGTAAAGGTGTTTGCATCATTTCTGATCGCAACACTGGATTATTAAGCGCTCTTGAAATAATTAAGGCGTCGGAAGAAGAGTGGGGCTGGCCCGATCTAGAGGGAAGGTGGTGCATGAGGCATTTGGCAGCAAACTTTTACTTCAAATTCAAAAATAAGAATTGGTTCAAGTTATTCAAGAGGATGTGCATGCAAAAAACTGAAGCCAAAATGAATGCGATATGGGCAGGTATCAATGGTGAGATCGACCGCGCGGCCTTGCCGCAGAGAGAAGACCGGAGGGGTCGTAGGACGGCCATAAATTTGAGCCAGTGGATCGCCGAGAATTGCCCTCATTTGGAGAAGTGGGCGCAGGCTCACGACACCGGGGCTCGGTATGGAATAATGACCAGCAACATGTCAGAGGTGTACAATGATGTTCTTAAAGGGGTGCGAGCTCTGCCTATCACAGCCCTAATTGAAGAAACTTGGAACCGGCCCCTGTCATACTTTGCAGACAGGGTCACCGTCGCCAAAGCACAAGTTGAATTGAACAAGCCATGGTCCGAGAAGATGCAAAGACATCTGGACGAGAAAGCAAAGAAGTCCCAAAGTCATGGCTGCCGGAAAGTGGACGCACTTAGTAATAAGTGGGAGGTCAATGTGCGAGCCAAGTACGTTAAGGGTCACCACAGAGGATCAAAAAAGCAAGCTGTCACCCTTGGCTCAACCTCCTGTGAGTGCACTTGTAACAAGCCCAAGCTTGAGGGCTACCCTTGCAGTCATGTGCTCCGGGCGGCTGCTGTTCAAAAAATCAGCGTCGAGGCATACATATCGCCGTACTTCAACATGTACAATCTGTACAACACTTGAGACGGTGAGTTCTGGGTTTGGGGCATTGATATGAATTACAAAATATTGTGGCCAGATGGGCCGAAATGGGTTCCGAACACCGACTTAATGAGAACCGCAAAGGGACGACGTCAGTCTAGGCGTCATCGCAATGACATGGACCATAGCCAGATGGGAGAACCAAGGCGATGCCGCGTTTGCAGGTGTCCTGGACATTCACGCAAAGATTGCCCGTATCGAGCCAACAACAACGCATAATGTTGATATATATGTACTCGCCATGTCTATTTATATTTCTACTTGTTATGTGTACTTATATTAAATTTAAATTGATTCTCTTTGTATTATTGTACTCCTGACGTTAACTTCAGATAATTAATGTGAATCGTATCTCTTTGTATTTTTTAAGTTAATTTTGATTTGCATTTGTATTTCTGTCTTCCTCGTAATTTATATTTGTATGTTTGTGTGCAGGTTATGGATGAAGTGCCAATGCTTTTGCAGGGGCCCCATGACGCCGGCCACCGTTGCCACCTATTTTTGAAACCAAATACTAAGCATGATTATCGGCCTTTCAGACTTCGAACCATAAAGAAAACATGACCAATACACAATCATTTCCTTGCTCACCTTGACGCTTATGGACTACAAGGTTTTGCTAGGCTCACATCATGCGACGACCAAGTATGTTCGGACCCATCCCTTTTGACATCCCTCGTTGACCGGTGGAGACCTGAAACCCACACCTTTCACTTTCGTTTTGGGGAGCTTGCACCTACACTGAAAGATGTTTCTATGATCACTGCTCTACCAATTAGAGGTGAGCCGGTAGTCTCTCCACGAGTGTCTCCATCTTGGGCATTAGATATAGCAGCCCGTCTTGGGATGGAAATGCCAGAATCACAACATTCTGGTAACCCTCGGGGCATCCCACTCGTCTGGCTTCGTGATAACTTTCTTAATTTATCTAGCTTCGCCAATGAGGAGTCGAGAAAAAGATATCTGTTTGCGTATTTGTTGTGGCTCCTCGGGAATATATTTCCAAATTCACATGGGGACGTTGTTGTCCCTGGTCTCATCTACATTCCAGAGAATATGATAGATGAACCTTTACCCGAGCAGCCAAAATACAGCTTCGGTTCTGCCATGCTATCTCATACATACAGAGGCTTGTGTGATGCCACGCAAAAAACCTCTTTCGCACAAAAAGCTTCATTACTTTGTGTCGCCTATGAGTTTCTACAGTTGTGGTCCTTGGAATACCTCCCTGTAGGACGACCTCGTATAGTATAACCCGTATACCCATACGACTTTAGCGAGGGTGCTAGCGCAACTATGGCCACCAGATGGACAAAGGCACGGAAACGTTGGTCTCCAGTTATTGCGAAAAATCGTTACCCTATGTACCACCAGCAGTTTGAGATACTTGATGAGGCAGAAGTCACATGGAACCAGTGGACCCAGGACCAGCTAAAAATGGTCTTTGATGCTCGACACTTCACACCAGGCATGTTGACCGATAGTGCATTCTGGCTGACTCGCTGCAACTTATTGTTCCTGTGGTGTGTTGAGCCTTACAACCCAAAGCGTGTAATGAGACAGTTCGGTCTCTATCAAGAAATTCCACCACCTTTTCTCAGACGTATCGACGAGGAAACACATAAGTAAGATGTGACATCCCTAAATAGTTAGTGTCATTTTTAATTTACTAAACTCACACTTTGTTACATAATTTGCAGGCCAACCAATATGGGCAGGGGTTGGAGTTTATACGATTGGAGGGAAGAGAACATTGAATGGGTACACAAGTGGGAAAATGAAGCGCTAGCGGATATAGTGCGTCAACTTAGATATATTTTATGTACATTATTTTTTTACGATGATCATACGATGCGTGAAGATGCTTTGCTTTCATCACAACGGTTTATGTAATTATTTAATTTTGCAGACCGTACGATGGAAGTACAGATCAAGCGTACAAGCAGTGGTACTGCATGAACACACGTGCTAGCCTGGCCAGTCAGCCAGCTACTATACCAACACATCTCACACAAGAGGAGCAGGCGCGGAGACGTGTTGAGCTGCATGCAGCTTACTATCGTGACCACCTGGTAATCACTTGTAACTTTTTTAGGTCCATCATTTCATAATCATTTGAACTAAATAACATCCAAATATTGTTCAGCTTGAAAATGTCAACGAAGTTGGGCAGATGGCTACGGATAGCATGCCGGCCCATGGCCCATATCGCAAGACATTCCAGAAACTTTTGCAACAATTCGTGGCAAAGAAGTTCAGATGCAGTAGAGGCGATGACGTTGTCATTGGAGCATACATGCCGGTAGCGAGGTCAGCCAGACTAAGTGCGGCACCGTCGTCCAGACCGAGCGAGGCGCGTACGAGCCATGAGCAATGGGGGGAGGGTCCGAGTACTAGAATGACATTGTCACGACATGACTCATCTCTTCCACTGCATCGCTCTTCTTCGATGCAACTTCGTCAGGGGCAGACATCTCAGGACCATGGCACGGGCTTGGATTCGATGCCCGAGCAGTTTCTTTCCCCTAACCCATATGCGTACACAGGATATGATGCATACACCCAAGGTGAGGGATCTCAGCCGTATCTCTCCACGCGAGGGATCCCCATGCCCGAGGAGACTCGTGTACCAGATTTAAACCAGCACCACGTACAATGGCCAGATAGTATAGGAGAGGGATATGCTCAGTTAGTCATGTTTACATTTCAATGCATTTACAATGATATCATATATTATCCTCTAACAGTTTGTTTAAAATCTTTCTATGTGCAGGACACACCTGATGTTAATTGGGGCGATGAGAACACCCAACGCGGCGTCAACACAGGCCTCCAGGGAGCATCACATGATCATGGCGTCAACACAGGCCTCCGGGGAGCATCACATGATCTTGGCGACACGGTTACATCATTAGTTACAGAGTTCTTCGGAGGGGACGTTATTGGGCCATCTTTTATCCCCCCCGGAGTCACAACCATACGCCTACAATTACGCTTCAGGTTCGCAACAAGGATTCGCGACTCCACCACCTACGCAGGACTCGCAGACACATGAAGCCGAATTGGAGTACGACCGCGGTCTTCGTGTGACCCGACCACCGCTTCGCTTGTCGCCTTCCGGTCGTAAGGAAAGGCCACGTGGTCGTCGTAAAGTAGGGTGATTCATCTATGCACGTGCGTGACCCATTGTATCTACATATGTCGGTATCGGACTTTTCAATTTGAACATCTATGTATGCTGAAATAAAAATGCACCAGTCAGGAACAATTTTTTCCCGCAAATGCTTTCCCCTCAATATTTTTCCGCAAACGCTTTCCCTCCATATGTTCCGCCACCCATTTCCCGACAACGCTTTCCCGCCATATGTCCCCGCCACTCGTTTCCCGCCATATGTTCCTGCCAACCCTTTCCCGCCATACTGCACTCGTTCTTTCCCGCCATTTTCTCCTCTCTACCTATAAAACCCCCTTCAGACGGAGGTGGATAAGCATTCGAGTGTAGTGTAGTCGAGATGTCCCATTATCCTTTCGATCGTAGTTTTTACCCTGGGATGAGCAGGACTCTTTTGAGGCTAGCTACCGATTTCAGGATGGACAATAGGATAGTTCCATGGGACGAACTCACCGGTAGTGACACCATAATGAATGAGTTGGCTCACCAATTACGTAGGTCTGGGTGGCCTGAAAGGACCTATGAGGAGGTACGTAAAGAACTTCTTAGGTTGCATGCAAGGTGGAAGAATGTAGTGGAGCCGAAGAGTGAAACTTTCAGAAGGACTGCAAAAAATCATCCATTTTTATGGACTGAGGAGAGCGAGGATGAAGATGATATCTTCATGCCGCCGCTTCCGGGTGCTGCATCGTCAAAGGGCAAGAGTTCTGCATCGTCTAAGGGCAAGAGTACTGCATCCTCGAAGAGCAAGAGTTCTGCATCGTCCAAGGGTAAGAGTTCTACATCCTCGAAGGGCAAAAGTTCTGCATCGATGGAGGATGACGATGATGCCTTCATGTAGTTTTTAAGCTGTATTCCAGTTCTACCGTTTAATTCGGATGTACTTGCATTATTAGTTTGTACTCTCTTATTGTAAGGCATTATGTTCTATCTTAATTTTATTTTGTAGTTATTGCACGATATTCGATATTAGTGGAGGGAAAAAAAATGCCACTACTTTATTCTAAAACTATATTTATTTCCATTACGACACGGCACAACTGAAAATAAGATACATTGTAGGAATAAACCTACATTTAACTCCTGAAATAAAGCTATATTAAAGTGCAGAAATAAAGATACAAATGATTGCGAAATTTAAAATACTACTACAGGAATCTACTGAGTCCAGCGTGGATATTTTCCTTTTCCATCGCCAGCTTCTTCTGCTGCCTTGGCCTCACGAGCCCTTTCTTTCTTTCTCTGCCTCTCAGCCTCACGAGTCTCCTTTCGCTGTCGTTCCTGCTCCTCCATGCGACGAGCCTCTTCCCTGTTTTTCTTTCCCATTTCCTGAAAAAAATAGTGTTGCTCCGCATAGTATTCTTTTAACTCTCTCTCTTGCTCTGCTTTCTCCTCAGCTTCCGCCTTCTCGCGTCGCTCTTCCGCAAATAAACTATTCCACGCACGGTGACTTCTTTCACGAATCTCAGTCACTGCCCAAGCCGGCTTCTCCGTGTCAATCCAACGATAGTACATGCACAGAGGCGGAGGAGACTACAACAAGAAACAAGAATGTTATTAAAGAATAAATCAAAATATCAACAATATCTATTCGTGATGGTTAAAGCATACCGGAGGCTTGTCGTACTCTGAAATAGCTACGGCTGGATCTTCCTCATAATTGGCGCACATGAAAAACTTCATGCCCAACCAATCTGAAAATCCGTCACCTTCTTCACCTTGCAAAGATCGCCACACCAACACCGCAGGACTGCCACCCCCAGAGGCAAACTTGCATTCTTCATTTTCCTCGGCCTAATGCTTTGATCCGAGCAAGGCAAACTCATACCGACTGAAAAAATGTGTTACACACTTTGCGCACTGCCGATTTCGAGGATGGCTGGACGAGAGCCTCGGTGTCTCCTTTTATAGGCTCAGACGATAAATGATGGCGAGAAAATAAGCGAGAACAGAGGAAATTAGGCGGGAAATTTTAGGATCCCTGTAGTGTCGGTACAACAGGGAACCTCGGATTCCCGCAACGAGTGAGTGTATTTCTGCAGTGCCGTTGCGTCCTCTCAAGCAGTAGCCAGCACGCGTGTGGGAATTAGCTAAGTCTGCAACAGGAACCTGTCGCCACGCATGACTCAAGCAAAACAAGCAAAAGCAGGCTATCAGCATCAATTTTCGAATCATCGGAATGAGCAAAGTTTGTATCGGAATCAGCGCCGTCAGTCACGGAATCAGTGTCAGTTTCCCGCGCATGCAGAAGAAAAGATGCCGCCAGCAACAGTGGCGGCCTGGCCCGCGCCTCGGCTCACGCGCAGCAGAGGCTGTCGGCCAGCCAGCGTGCCAGCAGGATGCCGCCTCCGGCTGTGGCGGCGAGGCCCACTGGCGGGGCCCGGGCGCAGCAGAGGCTGTCGGCCCGCCAGCGACCGCGCCAGGGGAGGCCGCCTGGTCTTGTGGAGGTGTGGCCCACAACGCCTGGCCCGTTCCGTCGCGGCATGATGTATTGTGCGGAAGCCGTTCTGGCTGGGTCGCCGCCTCCGGCGGTGGCGGCAGGGCCCGTCGCCTCCTGGCGTGGCGGCAGGTGCCACGTGTCACCTGCCGCGCCTGCCGCCACCATTGGGGGGTCCTTTTTGTCAAATTCATTCAAAGGTAGTCTTTTTTGTCAATTCATCTCGACAGGGGGTTCTTTTGTCGAATTTTTTTATGTGGAGGTCGGGCGACGCGGAGCGGATCCTTGTAGCCGCGGAAGGTGGCAGGAAGCGAGGGCGGACGGATCGATCGGGGCGCGGGAGCGCGCTCGCGCGTGCGGTGCCATTGTGCGGGACGGGACGCGTGGGCTATCGCGTCGGGCGCGATACGTGGTCGCGGCTTTCGTAGTATCTCGTCTACGACCATCTATCCATTGTGGTTATGCGTGGCTTTTAACGCCGGGGCATGTGCTTTTCGCTGGGGTTTGTTTGGTCGCCTTTTGCGCCCAGCTTTAGTCGGTGAACAGCGGATTACACATGTTGTTAGGGTGGAGTGGGAATCTTACTTATACGCCGGAACACGGAAAAAAGAAGGTGGCGAGTGAGCGAGCTCTGCTGCATGGCACGGCATCGGACTCTTTGGCTGGCGGGCAGGGACAGAAAATATATGGTTACGAATGGCATCACTTCTTGGGCTGCACCGTGGAGGACGGTATAGAAAAATCGTAGAAGGCACCAGCACATTGACTCGTAACAGTGGGGATGTAGAGGAGGACGGTCTGCGGAAAATTTGAGAATTAAACTCCAGGTTTAGATGTTACGTACTTTCGTTTCTCTATCAAAGGCGTCCATCGGTTACATGGATTCCACGAAAGAAGGGCGTTACGAGCCCGTTTCTGGGTGGATCGCCAAAAATGGCTCCCCCTTACCCTTTTCGCGTTCTTTTATCCTACGAAATGTTGCTTCACACGCTGACTCTCCTTGCCACATTTCGCTCCCTTCATTCTCCATGTTTGGCGATGTTCACATACGTGTGTGGCTATCTCTCATCTAGATGAGAGTTAACTATGCCGCACCTTGCAATTGTGTCCCCATGAAGAGATTCCCAACAAAGTGGATAACTATTATACAAGTGTGTTCGTCGCCGCACCTTTGAGAGCCCACACCATCGACCTCAGTCTCCTTCACATGCTGACCATGAACCTATCTCGCCTCGAAGATCCTTTCACTGTGGAGGAGGTTGAAAAAATTGTGAAGAACATGCCCATGGACAAGGCGGCGGGGCCCGATGAATTTACGGGGCGGTTCTATGCATGGTGTTGGCATGTCATAAAAGGTGATCTCATGAGGGCACTCCAAGTTTTCTACCATGTGATATGAGAGGCCTGCCAGCAATTAACAAGGCGATTGTGGCTCTACTCCCTAAAAAGGACGGTGTGGTGGACATTCGAGATTTCAGGTCGCCGAGCCTAGTACACGACGCGATCAAGATCTTTGACAAGACGTTATCAACAAGACTTGCGGAAGACTTGCCTTCTATAGTGGGGAAGCATCAAAGGGCACTCGTCAGAGGCCGATCCATACATGATAACTTCATGCTAGTGCAATGCACCGCACCAAGACTGCATGCCCTTCGAGACCCAACAATTATGCTCAAACTTGAAGTTTTCCGTGTGGCCGACTTTGGCGAACATTGGATTCCATGGATATGTGGGCTGTTGGCAAGTTCATCGACAAGAATCATGATCAATGGAACACCAGGAAGACCAATCAACAATACCGCGGGTCTGAGGCAAGGCGCCCCTCTCTCTCCAATGATCTTCATCCTGATCACGGAACCCTTGCATCGTATGTTTGAATTGGCAACCTCGAGGGGTTTGCTTGCTCCTCTAGCAAGGACAAGGTTGAAGCACAGTCTATCAATGTTTGCCGACGACGCCATGATCTTCCTAAAGACAAATGAGCTCGACCTACACGTGTGTGCATCACTACACGGGCTATTTGGTGAAGCGCCGGGGCTGCGAGTGAATCTATCTAAAAGTGTGGCCTACCCAATACAATGCTCCATCAAGACCATGGAGGCAGTGGAACGGGCCCTTGGCTGCCCGAGAGGAGTCTTTCCATGCAAGTACCTAGGATTGCCACTCACCCTACGGAAGCAATCCCACGTCCAACTAACCAGCCTAGTGGACCAGCTCGCGGCAGCTCTACCGAAGTGGAAGGCGGACAAGATGCCGAAGAGTGGAAGAATGTTGCTAGTCCAATCCATGCTCTGTGCGATCCCGCTGCACGTGATGATGGTGCTGGACCTCCCGCATAGGACAATCACATCAATGAACAAAATATGCCACAGTTTCTTGTGGTGCGCGGAGGCAAGCTCAATCGGCGGCCATTGTGTCGTCGCATGGGAGACCGTGTGCTCTCCCAAATGGGCAGGTGGACTTGGACTTCCAAACCTGAAGTGGATGAATACCACCATGCAGGCAAGGTGGCCTTGGTTGCAAATATCAGACAACTCATGCCCATGGGCTGAATTCCAAATCCCAGTGCCATAAGCATCTAGACAAATTTTCAACGCGCTAGCTCACTAGACGATAGGCGACGGACAAACAACATTCTTCTGGGAAGATAGATGGCTCGACGGCTACAAGATTGCAGAGCTTGCGCCGACTACTTACGATCGTGTCAGGAAAGGTATGAGAGCCACATGCACCGTCTCCCAGGCGTTGCAGGATGCTAGATGGGCTACTCAAGTTGGCCCGGAGGTAACAACAACGATGCTACGCGAGTACCTGTTGCTGTGGACTGCGATAGACAGAGTGGAGCTCGATCCAACACGGCAAGATAACATCACCTGGTCCTGGGAAGCGAACGACTGCTACTCTATGAGGACAGCCTACGCCGCCAAGTTCTGGGGCAGGCAAACCATCCCAATGGCCGACTTTACTTGGAAGTCCAAAGCGCCAACACAATGTCGCTTCTTTACATGACTTGTAATGCAGAATAGATGTTGGACGTCGGACCGGTTGGCAAGACGATGACTTGATCATCAAGAAAGATGCCCACTATGCAACCAAGAGGAAGGGAGCATCTGATAAGGCCAAGTCTACTGCTAGCATACTTGATGATGATACGGATGCGCTAGCTCCAAGGTTTTTGCAATTACCATACAACGATGAAGATGAATTAACAGGTCTCATGCGTGAACATGTCATGGTTGTACAAAAGGTGTATTCATTTGAGTCTTGGCCAAAGTACAGAGGCGTGCTACCATGCTCATATGCATCAGATAATCAAGTGAAACACATGCATGCCACTGTTTGGGGGACTGGAGGAAGATCATGGAAGGAGGGCCTTGGCTGTTCCGAAAGGCACCGGTGGTGATCGAAGAGTATGATGGGCTCTCAGACATGAAGGAGTTCAAACTTGACAAGATTCCGGTGTGGGCTAGGGTGAAGGGACTGCCAGATGGCCTCACTAGGAAGAGAGAACTGGCAGAAAGAGTGGCAGCAAAAGTGGGTGATCCCCCGTTCAATGTGATCATGAATAAGGGGAGGATTAACCCGGCTAGCACTTTGCGTGCAAGGATTTATGTGGATGTCAACATCCCTCTGGTTCGCTTTGTCCACATCACGTTGAAGGAACGGAAGAAATATAGTGTATACTATGAGAAGCTCCCTGATTTTTGCTATGCTTGTGGTCTGATGGGACACCTTGCTGATGAATGCGGTGATAGAGTTCATGATCCAAGTACCTTTGAATGGGGCGATTGGATGTTATGGGAGCCGGAGAAAAATCACATCATCAAAAAGCATTGTCAAGATGGGGAAAAGGAGAAAGCTCAGAGCAAAACAGTGAGGCGGCCTCCCCTGAGGATGGCCGCCGGTCAAGATGAGAACCCTATGCTGGAACTGCCATGGGATTGGCGACCCCGCGACAGTACGTGAGCTCCGCGATCTTGTGGAGGCTAGTGCACTGTCGGTGCTTTGTATTGTGGAGACACATATAGCAAAGAACCGAGTAGAGGGTTTGGCGGTTTCGTTAGGGTTTGATAGTAGCTTTGTAGTAGCAAGTAGTGGAAGGAGTGGAGGTCTATGTATTTTCTGGAAATCAACTATTGATCTTGCAATAAAAAACTTTTCTCATTACCACATTGATTCATGGCTTTCTGAACCAGGTGCCGAGAAATGGCGTTTGACGTGTTTCTATGGGGAGGCAAATAGGAGCCTGAGATATAAAACTTGGGACATGATGAGGAGACTGCAGGGAGAGAGTACCCTGCCTTGGGTTTGCATCGGCGATTTTAACGAGGTTTTGCGACAAGAAGAGCAGATGGGTCCAAATACCCGAGACAGCTCGCAGATTGCTGGGTTTCAGGAGGCTGTGGATGTTTGTGGCTTGTTGGACCTGGGTTACAAGGGGTTGGACTGGACATTTGAAAAGCGGGTGGTGGGTGGACAGTACTGCAGGGTCAGGCTGGATAGAGCGTTGGCAACGCCTAGCTGGTCAAGCTTGTTTCCATTTGCTAGCATGGAGCACCTGACAGCGGTGAAGAGTGATCATAGTCCCATCCTACTACTGAATGACTTGGAGACTGGAAACAGGAGGATGAACATAAATAAACCGTTTCGATATGAGTGCACGTGGGAGATAGACAGTCGCTTCGCAGCATCTGTGGAAGTTGCATGGAAAGACGATGGTCCTGCGGGTTCGGTGTCCGAGCTAGCAAACAAGCTACATTCCGTGTCTTCGGCTATGACGCGATGGGGGCGGCATACATTTGGCTCTGTTCGTATGGAGTTGCGTTCTCTTTGCCGCCAACTAGCTTTGCTGCGAGAGGAACTGACACATACGGGGCCTAGCCTCGAAGAGAAAGCTATTGAAGATCGAATGATAGAACTAGCCTATCGGGAGGAGATAATGGCGAGGTAGCGATCTCGTATCACCTGGCTTTCTGAAGGTGATCAGAACACAAATTTCTTTCAGCGGAAAGCAAGCGCGAGAAGATCTAAGACCAGAATAACACAGTTGAACCGGGAGGATGGCTCGGTTTGTACGGATAGGGACGAGCTGGCCAACATGGCAACGGAATTCTACACAAACCTGTATACATCGGAGGGCACTATTGGTATGGAAGAGGTGTTGTCACACATACCGGTGCGGGTGGATGGCATAATGAACTCAAAGTTGAGTGAAACCTATAGCAAAGAGGAAGTAAAGGAAGCCCTCTTCCAAATGTTTCCGACCAAAGCACCAGGTCCAAACGGTTTCCCCGCCCACTTCTTTCAGAAGCATTGGGAACTTTGTGGGGATGAGGTAACAAGAATGATCATTCGTGTGCTTGATGGAGTAGATTCACCTGAGGAGATTAACAACATGTTCATTGTTTTGATTCCCAAGATAGCGAGTCCAAAAGTTTTAGGAAAATTTTGGCCAATAAGCCTTTGTAACGTGATCTACAAGATCTCCCCAAAGGTCTTAGCAAACCGGCTGAAATCTATTCTCCCCGGTATCATCTCTGAAGAGTAGTCGGCTTTCGTTCCTGGACGCCTTATAATGGACAACTTCATAACATCCTATGAGTGCTTGCATTACATGAAAACCAGGAGGGTCAAAGCTAACCGATATTGTGCCCTGAAATTGGATATGATGAAGGCATACGATCGTCTGGAGTGGTCATATCTCGAGGTAGTAATGACCAAAATGGGTTTCAGCCCTAGGTTTATTGCTACTGTGATGAGGTGTGTGTCCTCGGTCTCTTTCTCTGTTCTCTTTAATGGAGGGAGCTTGGATGTTTTCAGGCCTTCCCAGGGCTTACGGCAAGAAGACCCTATATCGCCTTACCTATTCCTGCTAGCGGCCGAGGGTTTGTCGTGCTTATTGAAGGCGCAAGGGGCAGTGCGTGGGATAGAGGTTGCTCCAAATGCCCCTACAGTTAACCACTTGCTTTTTGCCGACGACAGTTTGCTATTTTTTGAGGCCTCCGATGAAAGTGCTACAAGAGTTAGAGATATACTAACAACTTATTGCAATGCCTCTGGCCAAAGGATAAATCAGGAGAAGTCTTCCATCTTCTTCAGTAAAGGAGTGCCTGGTGTGACAAAAGAGTCGATCAAGCAAACTTTGGATGTTCATAATGAATATTTATCGGAGAAATACCTAGGCCTACCCTCGGATGTGGGTAGAGCTAAGGAAGGATCCTTTCGATATCTCAAGGACAGAATTTGGAAGCGAGTTCAAGGGTGGATGGAAAAGTGCTTATCAGCGGGAGGTAAAGAAGTGCTTATTAAATTCGTGGCCCAATCCATTCCTACATATTTGATGGCGTGCTTCAAATTACCACGAGGTTTTTGTGAGCATATTAATGGCATAATTCAAAAATTTTGGTGGGGAAGTAAGAATGGAGAAAGGAAGGCATCGTGGGTCTCATGGAGTACAATGACTAAGCCGAAATACATGGGAGGGCTAGGCTTTCGAGACATTGAACTGTTCAATCTGGCATTACTTGCTCGCCAAGCCTGGCGGCTGTTACAGGAGCCTGAGACTTTGAGCGCAAGAATTTTGCGAGTCCTCTATTACCTCGGTGCAAATATTCTCGACGCTACCCTGGGTCAGTCTCCGTCTCAGGTTTGGCGATCGATTTTGGAGGGGAGGGATGTGCTGTCGTTAGGGCTGATCAAGAGAATAGGTGATGGTTCGACGACCCGGATTTGGTCTAACAATTGGATACCGAGGAACTATAAGCTACGACCGATCTGCGCTCTAACAGCTAACCCACCATCTTCGGTGGCGGAGCTAATTAATCCCATGACTCGCTCTTGGGATAGGAAAACACTCTCGGATAATTTCATAGCACCGGATGTTGAGGCGATCATCAATATACCAATCAGTAACCGAGTGCAAGATGATTTCTGGGCATGGCACTATGATCGGCGTGGTGTTTTTTTAGTTCGATCAGCGTACCGAATGATTACGGCTTTCAAAGCTCAACGGGAAGATTGGCTAGAGCACCGCTCGGGACACTCAAATGTTGCAGCTGACAGGAGTTCATGGGCACAGCTATGGAAGGTGAAAGTGCCATCAAAAATCCGTGTTTTCATATGGCGACTCGCTCACACCTCTCTTCCCACGGGTACGGTCCGACACCAGAGGAAAATGACAGACAATCCTGTCTGCTCTATATGTAATGCAGCGGAGGACTCATGGAGGCATTCACTTTTGAGTTGTACAATGGCCAGGTGCGTGTGGGCGCTGGGAGACGAGGAGTTACTTGAGCATGTGATATCGAACCAAAATGAGGATGCCAGGCTCTGGCTTTTCTGGCTCTTCGAGTCCACAAACCAACATGATCTTGCTCGTGTCCTTGTGACCATGTGGGCAATTTGGTGGGCTCGGAGAAAGGCTATTCATGATAATGAATTTCAGAGTCCGTTATCAACGATGTGCTTCATCAAGAGGTATTTAGATGACCTTGAGATTGCAGATGTTAGAAAATCAAGACCGCATTTGGGGCGGGCGGATCGGCCCCGTGCTAAAGCGTGGTTACCACCGACGGGGGACGCGGCAAAGCTAAATTGTGATGGGGCTCTTTCCACTTTGGGAGAAAGGGGAGCTGCTGCAGTGATATGTAGGGATAAAGAAGGGAGCTATCTGGGAGCATCAGCAGCGGTGATTGATGTCATGATTGATCCAGCGAGCCTGGAAGCGCTAGCTTGTAGCGAAGCCCTCGCCCTTGCTCGGGATTTAAACCTGCAAGACTTGGAGATAGCCTCAGACTGTCAGAAGGTGATTTCGCACATCAGAGATGGAGGGGCGCCGGTCTATGCTTCTATCCTTAGGGAAATTCAACTTAGTAGGAATGATTTTACTTCTGTTATTTTCCGTTTTGAATATAGGGAGAATAATTTTGAGGCCCACTCGCTAGCTAAAGGAGCTGTGTCTTTTGTGGTGGGTCGCCATGTGTGGCTAGGGGTTTTGCCCGACATTGCTTGTATTCCTCGGATTTTGAGTCATCAATAAAGCCCCTAGTTTACCCTAAAAAAAAACTATACGTGCATGAAGAATTAGGCCAATGCTTGTTCACGTGGACAGCACAATATCTCCTGTTCAAACGACAAGCAATCAAGACAATATTTAGGATCTTGTTTCTCTTCTTACCACGCAAGGAAAATGTAGTGAGGATTTATTCACCGTGGGATTTGAGGCCATTGAAGGAAGTTGGCTAGGGCCCACCAAAACAAATCAGGTGTAGCACATTTTCTGTAGACAAGTCTCAGTCGGTTAGTATTTAGGTTGTTTTTTTCTATTGTTCTTTTTCAGCCGTGAGTTAAAGATAGGGCCAAATATTGATTTTCTTCTTGTGAATCAAGTTAGAAGGGTCAGCTATTATAAAGCTGAGTACGTGTGCATGTAACAGATTTTATTTTTTGGAGATGAAATAGACACGTGTGTGTTTTTCGGTCGTCGGCCATTATCGAGTTTTGAGAAATCTTGTCAAAAGTCTCTACTGGCGCGTGAATTCCTGCGACGCGACGCGTAAGAGATTACAAGCTGAACCTATACGGTTCGTCCACGTTATTCCTTCGGATCGAGGGGTTGGCGTGTTGTTTTTGGGAGGTTTGTGAACATCTTTGTAAACCTGCATCTAGTTCTTGTTGCGATGGAGTTTTGTGCCGTGAAAGATCGGGCAAACAACGGATCGATCCTCGCCTCGAGGTTCGTTCCTCATCAGCACCAACCATATCTTACTACACTGTGTTTTGGCGCGTGAGGTGTGGACGGCGATATGCCACTCTCTAGGCAAGCCAGAGTGGATGCCGATGCCGGAGGTCAGCCTCTCTGTGTGGTGCCAAGACAAGGGAGGTCGAGGGCAAGCTAAGGGAGATGCCAACGCGATCATTATCCTAATTATGTGGCAACTGTGGAAGCACCACAACTCTATCATTTTCGACGGAGCCACGCCATCCGAGAATCTAGTTATCCTTGCCGTCGCAAGAGAGGGCCGTGTATGGAAGCAAGCGGGACTACTAAAGGGAGACACAGACAGATTCCTTGCCGAGGTGGAAGGGTGGGCTACAATGAGTAGCTAGCACTAGATAGCGAGGGTGGAGGGTGATGTTGGTGTTCATGTATATATGTAACATGTAACACTAACATGTAGGGGCTCTTTATCCCACTCTAACTATGCCGCACCTAACTTCTACGCCATTTGACATCACGTGCATTTTTCTTTTATATTTACTTGAATATTAAAAAGGTATAGGAGCTAGATATGACTTTGTTAAGCCTCAACTAGATGACATAAATGATGAGCGAAAATCACTAGAATTGAGGAGAGGTATGACTTCTACTTGCGTTAGGGGGGGGGGGGTTAAAAATAAGAGTTTTTCATTTGATCACACATTGTTTGGTCTACGTGCGGAAAAGCTTCACGCCTTTTTTTAAACGGGTGAAGTATGTTTTGCTCAAAATGATTATCCTCCTAGTGAACGACAATACTTCCATCAACATTGACGTGCTTGTGGTGACTTCACTTGTGTAATAACTCTAAGATTTTAATGATTATCCTCCTAGTGAACGACAATACTTCTATCAGCAATGACATGTTTGTCATTACTTCACCAATCTTGGATCTCTCTAACTCCAGCCATGAACGCTTGTTTGTGTGAAAATGTATGTGCATTTACATTACTTGGTGTAGAGAAAACAATGCAATTCAAGTGGATTATAGTTATAATTCTACTTATCAAACAACCAACATAGGTAACAAGACATGCACTTCACTAAAATTCCCTCCAAATCCTTGGAAGCCTCTTCCCTATTGGAAATAATAGGCATTGGCCTATGTATTTTCGCATTAAAGAGAAAGCAACGTGTGTGGAGAACAAGTGGGATTTAGTCTGATACTGCCAATGAATTTCTCCACATACTATGGGTTCAAGTGATTGAAGGTATGCCATTCTTTTGATGGTTAATGGGAAGCAACCTATAAATTCGGAGAAATAAATAGAGAGCAGTGTGAGAGACGAAGGGGTATTGTATTGGACTTCTCAGAGGAAAAATAATGAAAACTGAACTCAAACTTGCCATTTATGAGTTGAAGGCATATAGATACATTCCGCAGGAAAAGTGATCCAAAGAGCTTTGTACGAAAAATCTGAATATTTTATTTTCAAAAAATTTATATAAAACCATGCAATCCAAAGAGACCATCATCTGAGAATACACTCATTGAACCATCTAGGTAAAATGAATTTACAATTAGGGAAATGCCCTAATAGTAAAATTGACGCTAAGGTACATTCTATGGAGAAGTGAGCCAAAAAGCTTTGTAGGTAAAATATGAATATTTCATTTTCCAAATTTCTATAAAAAACCATGTAATCCAAAGAGACCCTTGTCTAAGAGTCCCTATACACCCACCAGGCCATCTAGCTAAAACATAATTTACAATTAGGACAACACACCATTGGTAAAATCAAAGCTAAAAGTAAGTACTCTTTTTCAAGATGCCTCTCACGCCGGTCTCGCATGCTGCTACGTCTTGAGCTTGTGTTGGTTTTCCTTGAAGAAGAAAGGGTGATGCAGCACAGTAGCATAAGTATTTCCCTCAGTTTTTGAGAACCAAGGTATCAATCTAGTAGGAGGCTCCTCACAAGTCCCACGCACCTACATAAACAAACAAAGAACTCGCAACCAACGCGATAATGGAGTTGTCAATCCCTTCATGGCCACTTGCGAAAGTGAGATCTGATAGAGATAATATGATAAGATAAATATATTTTTGGTATTTTATAATATAGATTGGAAAAGTAAAGATGCAAATAAAAGTAGATTGAAAGCTTATATGATAAAAGATAGACCCGGGGGGCATAGGTTTCACTAGTGGCTTCTCTCAAGATAGCATAAGTATTATGGTGCGTGAAAAAATTACTGTCGAGCAATTGATAGAAAAGTGAATAATTATGAGATTATCTAGGCATGATCATGTATATAGGCATCACGCCCGTGACAAGTAGACCGACTCCTGCCTGCATCTACTACTATTACTCCACACATCGACTGCTATCCACCATGCATCTAGAGTATTAAGTTCATAAGAACAGAGTAACGTTTTAAGAAAGATGACATGATGTAGAGGGATAAACTCAAGCAATATGATATAAACCCCATCTTTTTATCCTCGATGGCAACAATACAATATGTGCCTTGCTGCCCCTGCTGTCACTGGGAAAGGACACCGCAAGATTGAATCCAAAGCTAAGCACTTCTCCCATGGCAAGAAAGATCAATCTAGAAGGCCAAACCAAACCGATAATCCGAAGAGACTTGCAAAGATAACTCAATCATACATAAAAGAATTCAGAGAAGATTAAAATATTTCTCATAGATAAACTTGATCATAAACCCACAATTCATCGGATCTCGACAAACACACCGCAAAAAGAGTTACATCAAATAGGTCTCCAGGAAGAAGGAGAATATGGTATTGAGATTCAAAGAGAGAGAAGAAGCCATCTAGCTAATAACTATGGACACGAAGGTCTGTGGTAAACTACTCACAACTCATCGGAGAGGCCTTGGAGTTGATGTAGAGGCCCTCCGTGGTGGATTCCCCCTCCGGCAGAGTGCCGATGACAGCTCCAAGATGGGATCTCGCGGATACAGAAGGTTACGGTGGTGGAAATAGTTTTTCGGTGGCTCCTTTGATGGTTTTGTTGGGGAACGTTGCATAAAATAAAAAAATTCCTACGTTCACCAAGATCCATCTATGAGTTCATCTAGCAACGAGAGAGAGAGAGAGAGAGAGATGCATCTACATACCACTTGTAGATCGCGTGCGGAAGCGTTCAAGAGAACGGGGTTGAGGGAGTCGTTCTCGTCGTGATCCTATCACCGGAGATACTAGCGCCGAACGGACGGCACCTCCGCGTTCAACACACGTACGGTCAGCGTGACGTCTCCTCCGTCTTGATCCAGCAAGGGGGAAGAAGAGGTTGATGAAGATCCAGCAGCACGACGGCGTGGTGGTGGATGCAGCAGGACTCCGGCAGGGCTTTGCCAAGCAACTGCAGGAGGAGGAAGAGGTGTAGCAGGGGGAGGGAGGCGCCAAGACTCAGGGTGCGGCTGCCCTCCCTCCCCCCTCCTTTATATAGGCCCCCAGAGGGGGGGGGGGCGCCGGCCCTGGAGATCAGATCTCCAAGGGCGGGGGCGGCCAGGGGGTGGAGTGCCCCCCAAGGCAAGTGGGGTGCGCCCCTACCCTAGGGTTTTCAACCCAAGGCGCAGGGGGGCCCAAGGGGGGGCGCACCAGCCCACTAGGGGCTGGTTTCCCTCTCACTTCAGCCCACGGGGCCCTCCAGGATAGGTGGCCCCACCCGGTGGATCCCCGGGACCCTTCTGGTGGTCCCGGTACAATACCGGGTGACCCCGAAACTTTCCCGATGGCCGAAACAACACTTCCTATATATAATTCTTTACCTCCGGACCATTCCGGAACTCCTCGTGACGTCCAGGATCTCATCCGGGACTCCGAACAACATTCGGTTTGCTGCATACTCATATTCATACAACCCTAGCGTCACCGAACCTTAAGTGTGTAGACCCTACGGGTTCGGGAGACATGCAGACATGACCGAGACGGCTCTCCGGCCAATAACCAACAGCGGGATCTGGATACCCATGTTGGCTCCCACATACTCCTCGATGATCTCATCGGATGAACCATGATGTCGAGGATTCAAGCAACCCCGTATACTATTCCCTTTGTCAGATGGTATGTTACTTGCCCGAGATTTGATCGTCGGTATCCCAATACCTCGTTCAATCTCGTTGCCGGCAAGTCACTTTACTCGTACCGTAATGCATGATCCCATGACCAGACACTTGGTCACTTTCAACTCATTATGATGATGCACTACCGAGTGGGCCCAGTGATTACCTCTCCGTTATACGGAGTGACAAATCCCAGTCTCGATCCGTGTCAACCCAACTGACACTTTCGGAGATACCTGTAGTGCACCTTTATAGTCACCCAGTTACGTTGTGACGTTTGGTACACCCAAAGCACTTCTACGGTATCCGGGAGTTACACGATCTCATGGTCTAAGGAAGAGATACTTGACATTGGAAAAGCTCTAGCAAAACGAACTACACGATCTTGTGCTATGCTTAGGATTGGGTCTTGTCCATCACATCATTCTCCTAACGATGTGATCCCGTTATCAACGACATCCAATGTCTATAGTCATGAAACCATGACTATCTGTTGATCAACGAGCTAGTCAACTAGAGGCTCACTAGGGACATGTTGTGGTCTAAGTATTCACACGTGTATTATGATTTCCGGATAATATAATTATAGCATGAATAAAAGACAACTATCATGAACAAAGAAATATAATAATAATCCTTTTATTACTGCCTCTAGGGCATATTTCCAACAGTCTCGTACTTGCACTAGAGTCAATAATCTAGTTACATTGTGATGAATCGAACACCCATAGTGTTCTGGTGTTGATCATGTTTTGCTCGCGGAAGAGGTTTAGTCAACGATCTGCGACATTCAGATCCGTATGTACTTTGCAAATTTCTATGTCTCCATCTTGAACATTTTCATGAATGGAGTTGAAGCGACGCTTGATGTGCCTGGTCTTCTTGTGAAACGTGGGCTCCTTGGCAAGTGCAATAGCTCCAGTGTTGTCACAGAAGAGTTTGATCGGCCCCGACGCATTGGGTATGACTCCTAGGTCGGCGATGAACACCTTCACCCAAATTGCTTCATGCGCTGCCTCCGAGGCTGCCATGTACTCCGCTTCACATGTAGATCCCGCCACGACGCTCTGCTTGCAACTGCACCAGCTTACTGCTCCATGATTCAACATATACACGTATCCGGTTTGTGACTTAGAGTCATCCAGATCTGTTTCGAAGCTAGCGTCGACGTAACCCTTTACGACAAGCTCTTCGTCACCTCCATAAATGAGAAACATGTCCTTTGTCCTTTTCAGGTACTTTAGGATATTCTTGACCGCTGTCCAGTGTTCCTTGCCGGGATTACTTTGGTACCTACCTACCAAACTTACGGCAAGGTTTACATTTGGTCTGGTACACAACATGGCATACATAATAGATCCTATGGCTGAGGCATAGGGGATGACACTCATCTCTTCTTTATCTTTCGCCGTGGTCGGGCATTGAGCCGAGCTCAATCTCACACCCTGCAATACAGGCAAGAACCCTTTCTTGGACTGATCCATTTTGAACTTCTTCAAAATCTTATCAAGGTATGTGCTTTGTGAAAGACCTATGAGGCATCTCGATCTATCCCTATAGATCTTGATGCCTAATATGTAAGCAGCTTCTCCAAGGTCCTTCATTGAAAAACATTTATTCAAGTAGGCCTTAGTGCTATCCAAGAATTCTATATCATTTCCCATCAAAAGTATGTCATCTACATATAATATGAGAAATGCTACAGAGCTCCCACTCACTTTCTTGTAAACGCAGGCTTCTCCATAAGTTTGCATAAACCCAAACGCTTTGATCATCTCATCAAAGCGAATGTTCCAACTCCAAGATGCTTGCACCATCCCATAAATGGATCGCTGGAGCTTGCATACTTTGTTAGCATTCTTAGGATCGACAAAACCTTCCGGCTGCATCATATACAGCTCTTCCTTAAGATAACCGTTAAGGAATGCCGTTTTGACGTCCATTTGCCATATCTCATAATCATAGTATGCGGCAATTGCTAACATGATTCGGACGGACTTAAGCTTCGCTATGGGAGAGAAAGTCTCATCATAGTCAACCCCTTGAACTTGCCGATAACCCTTAGCGACAAGTCGAGCTTTATAGATGGTGACATTACCATCCGCGTCCGTCTTCTTCTTAAAGATCCATTTGTTTTCTATCGCTCGCCGATCATCGGGAAAGTCAGTCAAAGTCCATACTTTGTTTTCATACATGGATTCTATCTCGGATTGCATGGCTTCTAGCCATTTGTTGGAATCTGGGCCCCCCATCGCTTCTTCATAGTTCGAAGGTTCACCGTTGTCTAACAACATGATTTCCAGGACAGGGTTGCCATACCACTCTGGTGTGGAACGTGTCCTCGTGGACCTACGAAGTTCAGTAGCAACTTGATTCGAAGTACCTTGATCATCATCATTAATTTCCACTCCAGTCGGTGTAGGCACCACAGGAACATTTTCCTGAGCTGCACTACTTTCCGGTTCAAGAGGTAGTACTTCATCGAGTTCTACTTTCCTCCCACTTACTCCTTTCGAGAGAAACTCTTTTTCCAGAAAGGATCCGTTCTTGGCAACAAAGATCTTGCCTTCGGATCTAAGGTAGAAGGTATACCCAATGGTTTCCTTAGGGTATCCTATGAAGACGCATTTTTCCGTCTTGGGTTCGAGCTTTTCAGGTTGAAGTTTCTTGACATAAGCATCGCATCCCCAAACTTTTAGAAACGAAAGCTTAGGTTTCTTCCCAAACCATAATTCATACGGTGTCGTCTCAATGGATTTAGATGGTGCCCTATTTAAAGTGAATGTAGCTGTCTCTAGAGCGTATCCCCAAAATGATAGCGGTAAATCGGTAAGAGACATCATAGATCGCACCATATCCAATAGAGTGCGATTATGATGTTCGGACACACCGTTACGCTGAGGTGTTCCAGGCGGCGTGAGTTGTGAAACGATTCCACATTTTCTTAAGTGTGTACCAAATTCGTGACTTAAATATTCTCCTCCACGATCTGATCGTAAGAATTTTATCTTTCATTCACGTTGATTCTCTACCTCATTCTGAAATTCCTTGAACTTTTCAAAGGTCTCAGACTTGTGTTTCATCAAGTAGACATGCCCATATCTACTCAAGTCATCAGTGAGAGTGAGAACATAACGATATCCTCCGCGAGCCTCAACGCTCATTGGACCACACACATCAGTATGTATGATTTCCAATAAGTTGGTTGCTCGCTCCATTGTTCCGGAGAACGGAGTCTTGGTCATTTTGCCCATGAGGCATGGTTCGCATGTGTCAAATGATTCATAATCGAGAGACTCTAAAAGTCCATCAGCATGGAGCTTCTTCATGCGCTTGACACCAATGTGACCAAGGCGGCAGTGCCACAAGTATGTGGGACTATCGTTATCAACTTTACATCTTTTGGTATTCACACTATGAATATCCGTAACATTACGTTCGAGATTCATTAAGAATAAACCATTGACCATCGGGGCATGACCATAAAACATATCTCTCATATAAATAGAACAACCATTATTCTCGGATTTAAATGAGTAGCCATCTCATATTAAACGAGATCCAGATACAATGTTCATGCTCAAACTTGGCACTAAATAACAATTATTGAGGTTTAAAACTAATCCCGTAGGTAAATGTAGAGGTAGCGTGCCGACGGCGATCACATCGACCTTGGAACCATTCCCGACGTGCATCGTCACCTCGTCCTTCGCCAGTCTCCGCTTATTCCGCAGCTCCTGCTGTGAGTTACAAATATGAGCAACGGCACCGGTATCAAATACCCAGGAGTTACTACGAGTACTGGTAAGGTACACATCAATTACATGTATATCACATATACCTTTAGTGTTGCCGGCCTTCTTGTCCGCTAAGTATTTGGGGCAGTTCCGCTTCTAGTGACCCTTCCCTTTGCAATAAAAGCACTCAGTCTCAGGCTTGGGTCCATTCTTTGACTTCTTCCCGGCAACTGGCTTACCGGGCACGGCAACATCTTTGCCGGCCTTCTTGAAGTTCTTCTTACCCTTGCCCTTCTTGAACTTAGTGGTCTTATTGACCATCAATACTTGATGTTCTTTCTTGATTTCAACCTCTGCTGACTTCAGCACTGAAAATACTTCAGGAATGGTCTTCACCATCCCCTGCATATTGTAGTTCATCACAAAGCTCTTGTAGCTCGGTGGGAGCGACTGAAGGATTCTGTCAATGACCGCCTCGTCCGGGAGGTTGATCTCCAGCTGGGACAGGCGGTTGTGCAACCCAGACATTTTGAGTATGTGCTCACTGATAGAACTGTTTTCCTCCATCTTACAACTATAAAACTTGTCGGAGACTTCATATCTCTCGACCCGGGCATGAGCTTGAAAAACCATTTTCAGCTCCTCGAACATCTCATATGCTCCGTGTTGCTCAAAACACTTTTGGAGCCCCGGTTCTAAGCTGTAAAGCATGCCGCACTGAACGAGGGAGTAATCATCAGCACGTGACTGCCAAGCGTTCATAACGTCTTGGTTCTCTGGGATGGGTGCTTCACCTAGCGGTCCTTCTAGGACATATGCTTTCTTGGCTGCTATGAGGATGATCCTCAGGTTCCGTACCCAGTCCGAATAGTTGCTGCCATCATCTTTCAGCTTGGTTTTCTCTAGGAACGCATTGAAGTTCATGTTGATATGAGCGTTGGCCATTTGATCTACAAGACATATTTTGCAAAGATTTTAGACTAAGTTCATGATAATTAAGTTCATCTAATCAAATTATTTAATGAACTCCCACTCAGATTTGACATCCCTCTAGTCATCTAAGTGTTACACGATCCGAGTCAACTAGGCCGTGTCCGATTATCACGTGAGACGGACTAGTCATCATCGGTGAACATCTCCATGTTGATCGTATCTTCCATACGACTCATGTTCGACCTTTCGGTCTGTTGTGTTCCGAGGCCATGTCTGTACATGCTAGGCTCGTCAAGTTAACCCTAAGTGTTTATGCATGTGTAAAACTGTCTTACACCCGTTGTATGTGAATGTAAGGATCTATCACACCCGATCATCACGTGGTGCTTCGAAACGACGAACTTTAGCAACGGTGCACAGTTAGGGGGAACACTTTCTTGAAATTATTATAAGGGATCATCTTATTTACTACCGCCGTTCTAAGTAAACAAGATGCATAAAACATAATAAACATCACATGCAATTATATAAAGTAGTGACATGATATGGCCAATATCATATAGCTCCTTCGATCTCCATCTTTGGGGCTCCATGATCATCTTCGTCACCGACATGACACCATGATCTCCATCATCATGATCTCCATCATCGTGCCTCCATGAAGTTGCTCGCCAACTATTACTTCTACTACTATAGCTAACGGCTTAGCAATAAAGTAAAGTAATTACATGGCGTTAAATCATTGACACACAGGTCATACAATAATTAAGACAACTCCTATGGCTCCTGTCGGTTGTCATACTCATCGACATGCAAGTCATGATTCCTATTATAAGAACATGATCTCATACATCACAATATATCATTCATCATTCAGCACAACTTCTGGCCATATCACATCACATGACAATTGCTGCAAAAACAAGTTAGACGTCCTCTAATAGTTGTTGCATCTTTTACGTGGCTGCAATTGGGTTCTAGCAAGAACGTTTTCTTACCTACGAATAACCACAACGTGATTTTGTCAACTTCTATTTACCCTTCATAAGGACCCTTTTCATCGAATCCGCTCCAACTAAAGTAGGAGAGACAGACACCCGCTAGCCACCTTATGCAACTAGTGCATGTCAGTCGGTGGAACCTGTCTCACGTAAGCGTACATGTAAGGTCGGTCCGGGCCGCTTCATCCCACAATACCGCTGAAGCAAGAAAAGACTAGTAGTGGCAAGCAAGTTGACAAGATCTACGCCCACAACAGATTTGTGTTCTACTCGTGCAATAGAGAACTACGCATAAACCTGGCTCATGATGCCACTGTTGGGGAACGTTGCATAAAATAAAAAAATTCCTACGTTCACCAAGATCCATCTATGAGTTCATCTAGCAACGAGAGAGGGAGAGAGAGATGCATCTACATACCACTTGTAGATCGCGTGCGGAAGCGTTCAAGAGAACGGGGTTGAGGGAGTCGTTCTCGTCGTGATCCTATCACCGGAGATCCTAGCGCCGAACGGACGACACCTCCGCGTTCAACACACGTACGGTCAGTGTGATGTCTCCTCCATCTTGATCCAGCAAGGGGGAAGGAGAGGTTTATGAAGATCCAGCAGCACGACGACGTGGTGGTGGATGCAGCAGGACTCCGGCAGGGCTTCGCCAAGCAACTGCAGGAGGAGGAAGAGGTGTAGCAGGGGGAGGGAGGCGCCAAGACTCAGGGTGCGGCTGCCCTTCCTCCCCCTCCTTTATATAGGCCCCCAGGGGGGGCGCCGGCCCTGGAGATCAGATCTCCAAGGGGGGGCGGCGGCCAGGGGGGGTGGAGTGCCCCCCAAGGCAAGTGGGGTGCGCCCCCCACCCTAGGGTTTTCAACCCTAGGCGCAGGGGGGGGGCCAAGGGGGACGCACCATCCCACTAGGGGCTGTTTCCCCTCCCACTTCAGCCCACGGGGCCCTCCAGGATAGGTGGCCCCACCCGGTGGACCCCCAGGACCCTTCCGGTGGTCCCGGTACAATACCGGGTGACCCCGAAACTTTCCCGATGGCCGAAACAACACTTCCTATATATAATTCTTTACCTCCGGACCATTCCGGAACTCCTCGTGACGCACCATCCCATTTGCTGCATACTCATATTCATACAACCCTAGCATCACCGAACCTTAAGTGTGTAGACCCTACGAGTTCGGGAGACATGCAGACATGAACGAGACGGCTCTCCGGTCAATAACCAACAGCGGGATCTGGATACCCATGTTGGCTCCCACATACTCCTCGATGATCTCATCGGATGAACCACGATGTCGAGGATTCAAGCAACCCCGTATACTATTCCCTTTGTCAAACGGTATGTTACTTGCCCGAGATTCGATCGTTGGTATCCCAATACCTCGTTCAATCTTGTTGCCGGCAAGTCACTTTACTCGTACCGTAATGCATGATCCCGTGACCAGACACTTGGTCACTTTGAGCTCATTATGATGATGCACTACCGAGTGGGCCCAGTGATTACCTCTCCATTATACGGAGTGACAAATCCCAGTCTCGATCCGTGTCAACCCAACAGACACTTTCGGAGATACCTGTAGTGCACCTTTATAGTCACCCAGTTATGTTGTGACGTTTGGTACACCCAAAGCACTTCTACGATATCCGGGAGTTACACGATCTCATGGTCTAAGGAAGAGATACTTGACATTGGAAAAGCTCTAGCAAAACGAACTACACGATCTTGTGCTATGCTTAGGATTGGGTCTTGTCCATCACATCATTCTCCTAACGATGTGATCCCGTTATCAACGACATCCAATGTCTATAGTCAGGAAACCATGACTATCTGTTGATCAACGAGCTAGTCAACTAGAGGCTCACTAGGGACATGTTGTGGTCTAAGTATTCACATGTGTATTATGATTTCCGGATAGTACAATTATAACATGAATAAAAGACAACTATCATGAACAAAGAAATATAATAATAATCCTTTTATTATTGCCTCTAGGGCATATTTCTAACAGGTTTCTGGGTACATGGGTATATATAGGAGGAAGAAGTACGTCGGTGGACGCCCAAGGGGCCCACGAGATAGGGGGGCGCGCCCAGTAGGGGGGGCGCGCCCTCCACCCTCGTGGCCGCCTCGGGAGCTTCTTGACTTGCACTCCAAGTTCTCTGGATCACATTTGTTCCAAAAATCACGCTCCCGAAGGTTTCATTCTGTTTGGACTCCATTTGATATTCCTTTTCTTCGACACACTGAAATAGGCAAAAAAAACTGCAATACGGGCTAGGCCTCCGGTTAGTAGGTTAGTCCCAAAAATGATATAAAAGTGTAAAGTAAAGCCCATAAACATCCAAAACAGGTAATATAATAGCATGGAAGAATCAAAAATTATAGATACGTTGGAGACGTATCAAGCATCCCCAAGCTTAATTCCTTCTCGTCCTCGAGTAGGTAAATGATAAAAACAGAATTTTTGATGTGGAATGCTACCTAGCATATTTCTCAATGTATTTCTCTTTATTTTGGTATGAATGTTCAGATCCAAATGATTCAAAATAAAAGTTCATATTGACATAAGAAATAGTAATACTTCAAGCATAGTAATCAAAGCAATCATGTCTTCTCAAAATAACATGGCTAAAGAAAGTTCATCCCTACAAAATCATATAGTTAGGCTATGCTTCATTTTCGTCACACAAAAATGCTCCCATCTTATACACCCCCGATGACAAGCAAAGCAATTGTTTCGTGCTTAAATAATCTCAAACCTTTTCAACTTTCATGCAATACATGAGCGTGAGCCATGGATATAGCACTATGGGTGGAATAGAATAATGATGGGGATTGTGTGGAGAAGACAAAAAAGGAGAAAGTCTCATATTGACGAGGATAATCAACGGGCTATGGAGATGCCCATCAATTGATGTCAACATGAGGAGTAGGGATTGCCATGCAACGGATGCACTAGAGCTATAAATATATGAAAGCTCAACAAAAAAAGAAACTAGTGGGTGTGCATCCAACTTGCTTGCTCACGAAGACCTAGGGCATTTGAGGAAGCCCATCGTAGGAATATACAAGCCAAGTTCTATAATGAAAAATTCCCACTAGTATATGAAAGTGACAACATATGAGACTCGCTATATGAAGAACATGGTGCTACTTTGAAGCACAAGTGTGGAAAAGAGATAGTAACATTGCCCCCTTTTTTCCTTTTTTTTCTTTGGCCTTTTTTTGGCCTTTATTTTTTTCTTTTTTTTCTTTGGCCTTTCTTTTTTTCTTTGGCCTTTCTTTTTTTAGGGACAATGCTCTAATAATGATGATCATCACACTTCTATATGTTTACAACTCATGAATTACAACTCGAAACTAGAACAAGATATGACTCTATATGAATGCCTCCGGCGGTGTACCGGGATGGGCAATGAATCAAGAGTGACATGTATGAAAATTTATGCATGGTGGCTTTGCCACAAATACGATGTCAACTACATGATCATGCAAGGCAATATGACAATAGTAATGTATGTCATGATGATAAATGGAACGGTGGAAAGTTGCATGGCAATATATCTCGGAATGGCTATGGAAATGCCATAAATAGGTAGGTATGGTGGCTGTTTTGAGGAAGATATAAGGAGGTTTATGTGTGATAGAGCGTATCGTATCACAGGGTTTGGATGCACCGACGAAGTTTTCACCAACTCTCAAGGTGAGAAAGGGCAATGCACGGTACCGAAGAGGCTAGCAATGATGGAAAGATAAAAGTGCGTATAATCCATGGACTCAACATTAGTGAAAAGAACTCATATACTTATTGCAAAAATCTACAAGTCATCAAAAACCAAGCACTACGTGCATGCTCCTAGAGGGATAGATTGGTAGGAAAAGATCATCGCTCGTCCCCGACTGCCACTCATAAGGATGCACAATCTAAGAACACCTCATGTTTCAAATTTGTTACACAACTTTAACCATACGTGCATGCTACGAGACTTGCTAACTTCAGCACAAGCATTCTTTAAATTCATAATCACCCAACTAGCATGACTCTAATATCACTACCTCCATGTCTGAAAACAATTATCAAGTATCAAATCGATCATAGCATCCAATTCACTTCCTATGATAGTTTTTATTATACCCAACTTGGATGCCTACCATTCTAGGACCAATTTTATAACCATAGAAAATACCATGCTGTTCTAAGAGACTCTCAAAATAATATAAGTGAAGCATGATAGATCAACAATTTCTTCAAAATTAAACCACCGCCGTGCTCTAAAAGATATAAGTGAAGTACTAGAGAAAAAAATTATCTAGCTCAAAAGATATAAGTGAAGCACATAGAGTATTCTAATAAATTCCAATCAAGTGGGCTTCTCCAAAAAGGTGTGTACAGAAAGGATAATTGTGGTAAACTAAAAAGCAAAGACTAATATCATACACGACGCTCCAAGCAAAACACATATCATGTGGCGAATAAAAATATAGCTCCAAGTAAAGTTACTAATGAACGAAGACGAAAGAGGGGATGCCTTCCCGGGGCATCCCCAATCTTAGGCTTTTGGCTATTCTTGAATATCTTGGGGTGCCATGGGAATCCCTAAGCTTAGGCTCTTGCCACACCTTATTCCATATTCCATCAAATCTTTACCCAAAACTTGAAAACTTCACAACACAAAACTCAACAGGAAATCTCATAAGCTCTGTTAGTGCAAGAAAGAAAAACCACTACATAAGGTACTCTAATGAACTCATTCTTTATTTATATTGGTGTTAAACCTACTTTATTCCAAGTTCTCTATGGTTCATACCCTTACATACTAGCCATAGATGCATCAAAAGAAGCAAACAACACACGAAAGGCAGAATCTGTCAAAAACAGAACGGTCTGTAGCAATCTGTAACTTTCGGTTACTTCTAGAAATCCAAAAATCCTACCAAAATAGGACGTCCTAGGCAATTTGTCTATTGATCTACATAAAAACGAATCAACACAAAAGCACGTTCTTGTGATTTATTGATTTTTTTATCGTGAGCGCAAAGTTTCTGTTTTTCAGCAGAATCAAATTAACTCATACCATAGGTTATCCTATAGGTTCTACTTGGCACAAACACTAAATAAAACATGAAAACACATCTAAACAGAAAGTAGATGCAAGATTTATTACTAAACAGGAACAAAAACAAAAAACACAAATAAAATTGGGTTAGCTCCCAACTAGCGCTATCATTTAACGCCCCTAGCTAGGCATAAAAGCGAAGATAGATCTAAGTAGTGCCATCTTTGACACTTGATTATTCAATAGAGCACTTGTAATCCTTAGGAAATTCTTTCTTTTTAGTAATGATTAAATTTCTAGGCAAGGAATCAAGAAATTTACTTGTAGCAAAAGGTTCCTCAATGATAGTGGAAAAACTGGGGTGAACACTTATGGATTTGAGATCCGCATGTTCCTTACTAGAAGATTCACCCTTATTTTTAGGAACATAAATTAATTTGCCAAATTTACTAGGATGAGTTGGAGTATTTTTCATGGATGAAAAGGCAGACCCTAAGTTAGTAATTATATCCTCAAGTTTACCAATTCTTGTAGAATCTTGTTCTAATTTTTCATTAACTATAGGTTCCTTTTCTTTAAGATTTTTCAGAGCAACTCCAACCTTAGATCCATATTGAGTAATTTGGTTGTGGATATTTTTATCCAAATTTTCAATTAACTCAATAGTGGCAACTTTATTTTCAATAATTTCAAGCCTTTGCATCACATGCTCTAAAGTTAAAATAGTTCCATTAACCAAAAGAGGTTGTGGGCCAAACAAATCTAACATAGCATTATAAGCATCAAATGTATGGCTAGTCAAGAAATCCCCTCCGTTAATGGTATCAAGAATGCATCTATTCCAAGGAGTAATGCCTACATAAAAATAGCGAAGAAGAACGAAAGTAGAAAGCTTCCTAGTAGATTTATTTTGAGCATTGCAAATTCTATGCCAAGCATCTTTTAAATTTTCTCCCTTCCTTTGTTTAAAGTTAAGAATTTCATCTTCGGGAGTAACGACAAGGATAGGAGGACTAGCCATTAAGACAAGGTAAACGATCTAACACACGAGCAAACAGAAAAGGGCAAGCGAAAGAGAGAGGAAGAAGAAGGCAAGCGGAAAAGAGAGGAGATTGGGAAAGAGAGGGTGAATAAAACGGCAAGGATGAACTGGGGGAGAGGAAACGAGAGGCAAATGGCAAATAATGTAAATGCGAGGGAGATGAGTTTGTGATGGGTACTTGGTATGTCTTGACTTGAGCGAAGACCTCCCCGGCAACGGCGCCAGAAATCCTTCTTGCTATGTCTTGAGCTTGCGTTGGTTTTCCTTGAAGGGGAAAGGGTGATGCAGCATAGTAGCGTAAGTATTTCCCTCAGTTTTTGAGAACCAAGGTATCAATCCAGTAGGAGGCTCCTCACAAGTCCCATACACCTACCCAAACAAACAAAGAACTCGCAACCAACGCGATAAAGGGGTTGTCAATCCCTTCATGGCCACTTGCGAAAGTGAGATCTGATAGAGATAATATGATAAGATAAATATATTTTTGGTATTCTATAATATAGATTGGAAAAGTAAAGATGCAAATAAAAGTAGATTGAAAGCTTATATGATAAAATATAGACCCGGGGGCCATAGGTTTCACTAGTGGCTTCTCTCAAGATAGCATAAGTATTACGGTGGGTGAACAAATTACTGTCGAGCAATTGGTAGAAAAGTGAATAATTATGAGATTATCTAGGCATGATCAAGTATATAGGCATCACGTCCGTGACAAGCATCTACTACTATTACTCCACACATCGACCGCTATCCAGCATGCATCTAGAGTATTAAGTTCATAAGAACAGAGTAATGCTTTAAGAAAGATGACATGATGTAGAGGAATAAACTCAAGCAATATGATATAAACCCCATCTTTTTATCCTCGATGGCAACAATACAATACGTGCCTTGCTGACCCTGCTATCACTGGGAAAGGACACCGCAAGATTGAACCCAAAGCTAAGAACTTCTCCCATGGCAAGAAAGATCAATCTAGTAGGCAAACCAAACCGATAATTCGAAGAGAATTGCAAAGATAACTCAATCATACATAAAAGAATTCAGAGGAGATTCAAATATTTCTCATAGATAAACTTGATCATAAACCAACAATTCATCGGATCTTGACAAACACACCGCAAAAAGAGTTACATCGAATAGATCTCCAAGAAGAAGAAGGAGAACATGGTATTGAGATTCAAAGAGAGAGAAGAAGCCATCTAGCTAATAACTATGGACCCGAAGGTCTGTGGTAAACTACTCACAACTCATCGGAGAGGCCTTGGAGTTGATGTAGAGGCCCTCCATGGTGGATTCCCCCTCCGGCAGAGTGCCGGCGACGGCTCCAAGACGGGATCTCGCAGATACAAAAGGTTACGGTGGTGGAAATAGTTTTTCGGTGGCTCCTTTGATGGTTTCGGGGTACATGGGTATATATAGGAGCAAGAAGTACGTCGGTGGACGCCCGAGGGGCCCACGAGATAGGGGGCGCGCCCTCCACCCTCATGGCCGCCTCGGGAGCTTCTTGACTTGCACTCCAAGTTCTCTGGATCACATTTGTTCCAAAAATCACGCCCCCGAAGGTTTCATTCCGTTTGGACTCCGTTTGATACTGTTTTTCGAAACACTGAAATAGGCAAAAAAACAGCAATACAGGCTGGGCCTCCGGTTAGTAGGTTAGTCCCAAAAATGATATAAAAGTGTAAAGGAAAGCCCATAAACATCCAAAACAAGTAATATAATAGCATGGAACAATCAAAAATTATAGATACGTTGGAGACGTATCACATGCATGGTGTAGTAACTGCTTGGGAGTTAATTCCGGATTACGCGCATACATTGTTTGGAATTAAATTCCCTCGAACAACGGGAGTTGATACCGATGCATGCATCTTTGGAATTAAATTCCCTCGAATAAAGATGGGATATACATCGGCATAATAAGAACAGACACCACTTGTTTGACCCAATAAACCTGGACGGAAAAAGTAGCTACATCTGTCATTGTCCTTTGGTTTGTAAGTTCATATGAGGTGACGTAAATGATTATGATCATCTTTGTTTATGAAATTTATTTTCCATGCAGTGGTGTTATCTTAGTTGGATGGTGCATTTATAGATGCAAACTGGATCTCTATTCTTAAGTCTTATCTTGGCCTAGCTATGATATCCGGACAATAGAAGAAACAATGTGCATTAGATGGAGTGAACCAAAAGTATGAATAGCATAAGTGACACAAAGGATAAAATCACTAATGTATGTTGGTACATATTATGATCGCCTTACTAAAGGTAAAGTGGAAGAAGTTCATTATATCATTATAATTATGGATGGTAGATTGTATTTCGGCAAGTATGTCGCTGAACTTAATGCAATGTGTTTTAGTTCGTACATAATATCATAGGTATTAGGAACCATACATGAAGTAAAAGCCAAGTAATTTCTGGGATGTAGGTGATTTTTGATGGAATTGTGTTGTAAACATATATATGGTTAGAGGTCTTATCTTTATATCCATGCTTAATATTATGAAACATCATGCGTATGAGAGATGATACTAGTGAAACTATGAAATGCAACCATATTTCACACATAAGAAACAACTCTAAGATTAATATGCACTTCTATTTCCAGCCTTTTATTAGTACAAAGATACTCATATTGTCATTATCTTGTAATAATTGTAAGTGCATCTAGTGCCCCTTAGTGATTTTGCTGTATTGAAGACTTATAGGTTAAGGGACTAATATGATTGTGAGTATACACAGGCTCCATAAGTCGATGAGGAGTTTGATATTTACGATGAAAGTCGACCCCTAAAAATGTATGTCTTCACCTGAAGACTTTGGTTCTCCTGAAGACTTTGAAAGTGAAGAAATTGGTGTGACCTTAAAGATTTGGATAGTCATGCGAGGATTATGAAGCGTGAAGACTTTTGTTTTAGTAGTTTTATTTTCTCTTTCTTGAGTCATAGGAAGCACCGTGATGTTAAAGGGGGTCGAGGTAATACAAAGGAAAGTGATTTCCAAGTGATGCTCATCTCAAAATCCTACACCTACCCAATCCTTTCGAGTGAAGCAATTAGAAATCTCATATCAGTTTAGCCAATTTCTTCAATGACAGAGATGAAGATCTTCTGGTCTCTGAGGAATTTGTTCTGACTGAGGAGTTAGGAATTCGTCAGTGCGGATTACCTACACAGTGAGGAACATGATAGCCCCGAGGACTTTGAACCTCAAATATCCGACCGTTGATGTGCTATGCGCCAGCTGTCCCAAAATATCTACCCACATGACGGTCATATCATTGAAGTGCATTTATGTCTTATCATGTCGGGCTGCTCCCTAGGCTATAAATAGCCGCCCCTACAACCACTAGATGGTTGGCTGCTCTAAGAGAAACTAACACTTGTCATTGAGAGCATCCCATCCTCCAAGGACTTTGAGTGAAAATCATCAAGTGAGGAAAAACCCAAAACCCAAACACCTACAACCCAAAGTGATTGAGCATCACTGAAGAGATTGTTCCTGTGTGGAATCGACGCTTGTTACCTTTGAGGACAGTGTATCCTCCAGACGGTTAGGCGTCATGGTCTGAGCATCCAAGAGGAATTGTGGATCGCCAAGTGACCAAGTCTGTGAAGGTTTGGAAGTCACGTGAAGACTTACCATGAGTAATTGGTCGAGGTCTGTGTGACTTTAGCTCAAGGAGAATACGGTGAGGACTGTGTGTCCGGGACTGCGTGTCCTTGGGTTTAAATACCCAGCCGCTCCAACCAGATGTACAACTACCACAACAGTTGGAACTGGTCTACCAAATCATTGTCCTCACCAAGCCAACTGGTTCTATTTCCTCAACCCTTTCATTTCCTCATTCATGTGTTGATGAACCTGATCATTACTGTTTGAAGACTTTGACTCAAGACTTTCTCTATTTTCTCTATCCTAATTCTTCAGTCACATAGTCTTCAACCTGCTTATCCTGTTTTCACGCTATCTGTACTATGTGCTTATTTTCATTTCATCATGATGACTATGCTGTTGCTCTGTTATGCTTATACCTAAGTACTTATTTTGCTGCTAGTGTGTCGTTGCTTAGGAATTTCTTTACCTAGAAATTCCTCAGTGATGAATTTGTAAAAAACACCTATTCACCCCCCCTCTAGTCGATATAACACACTTTCAATTGGTATCAGAGCAAGGTACTCCCTTGTTCTGTGTGATTTTAGTTTAACCACCTAGAGTTTTAGTTATGTCGACTACAGGAATGATCAAGGTCTCAGATGGGTGTCCTACCTTTGACGGGACGCACTACCCCTACTGGAAGAACAAGATGCGCATGCATCTTGAGGCAATTGATGACGATCTCTGGTATGTTGTGGAAAGTGGTGTTCCCTCTATCACTCTGTTTGTGAATGCTGCTGATGTGAAGAGATTCAAGCAACTCGACTCTTAAGCGAAGAATATCATATGTGATCATCTGAGCAAAGGACAGTACGGCAGAGTGAGTGCTTTGGAAACAATGAAGTTGATTTGGGACAGGTTGTCCAAGGTCAACGAAGGAGTCTCCACTCAATGTGACTCCCGAGTTGATGTTCTTCACAATCTCTTCAACCGCTTCAAAAGACTCGACAACGAAAATGTTCAGCAAACCTTCGATCGCCTCACTGACATCTCAAATGAGCTTCAAGCACTTGGTGCGACTAACATCACCGACCATGAGGTGGTGAAGAAATTGCTGAGATCACTTGATTCCTCATTTGATACTCTTGCACTAATGATTTAAGAGCGAGGAGACTACAAGTCACTAGATCCTACTGATATCCTCGAGAGGCTAAATACTCATGAGTTCCAGCTTGCTGAGAAGAGAGACCTCTATGGGCTGAGCTATGGAAGATCACGCGCACTGAAGGCCAAGGCAGTCTTTGAATCTGAAGGTGAAGATTCTGGTAGCAGCCTTGGTGATCTTGAAGAACTTAGGCAGGAGCTAGCAATACTCGTGAAGAAATTCTAGAAGTTCTCTCGCCGTGGTCGCTTTGGAAAGTCTTCAAGAAGTGTTGATTCCTCATCCCGTGACTACAAGAAGAGGACTTGCCACAAATGCAAGAAACCTAGTCACTACATGTCTGATTGTCCTCGGTGGGAAAAGAAATCAAAGAAGAAGAAGTACAAAGATGACAATTCTGATGACTCAAAGAAGAAGAAGAAATCTTCAAAGACCTCATCATCAAAATCTTCAAAGTCTTCATCTCACAAGAAGAGCAGTTCCAAGAAGGCTCGAGCATTTATTGGCAAGGAAATGGACTCTGAAGCTGAATCTAAGGAAAATGTGGAAGAGGAGGAATCTGAGGAGTCGGACTCTGGTGTGGCAAGCCTAGCCCTTGCTACTGCTTATGTCAGCAAGTCCATCTTCAATGCTGAAGAAAATGATCTCTCAAACACTGCTGGCAAGAGCGTCGATTACTATGCTCCCACCTATTGCTTCATGGCAAAAGGTGCCAAGGTACTCAAACATTCCCCCTCTAAATCTAGTGAGGATGAATCGACAATCTCAAATCTCGCTATTCCGAACTTGCTAAAATTGTTGTCAAACAACAAAAGGCTTTGGAAAAGGTTCAAAATCTGCTAGACAAAAGCGATGACCTGTTGGGTGAGGAATTGAATCGAACTAAGACTTTGGCTGATAATCTTCAAAGACTTCAGTTTAAGTTTGACAATCTTCAGGGTCATCATAACTCTCTCTTGACTGATCATGAGAAGCTTTCTTATGAATTTCTTCAGAGAAAGCAAGATCTTGAGAAGTTAAAAGTGAGTTATGAAGATCTTCAGAAGGAAAACGATTCATTGCTTGCTCAACAGATCAGTTCTGCTCAAGAAGAATTTATTCCACCATGTTTGAAATGCATTGAGCGTGAATTTGCTAATTCTTCACCTGGATGTTCAAATGCTTCTATGGCTGCAAATTCTTCAACTATCTCTGTGGTCACAAATTCCTCATCTGAGGATACCACAAGTATCACTAACATTAATGCAGGGTTCAAGGAATTGTATGTGACAGGCATATACAAAAGCCTCAAAGGGCATCAGACTCTTTGTGATGTGCTCAAAAAGCAGATCTTGAACAGGAACCCTAGGAAAGAGGGTATTGCTTTTGAGAGGAAACACAATGCTGATGGGACCTACTGGAAACCTGAGCAGTATCCCAAAACCTCATGGGTAGCTACAAAAGGACCTCCTATAGATCCATGCACTTTATCTAGCTTTACTTGTGAATCTTCATATTCCTATGATGAGTCATTTGACTCCAACTATAAACTGTTCAAGAATCAGAATGGTGAAGTATTTGCTCGATATGTTGGAACTAACTGCAGGAACAGGCGCCCCTATGAAGAAAATCTGGGTTCCCAAAATGTGCCTTGAAAGTCTTCAGGTGAATGTCATCATGACACCACCTATGAAGAATAGGAACCCCGGATCAAATTCTTCATATGGATCAAAATATTCATATGGATCCAAGTCCTCATATGGACCGAATTCTTTATCTAGATCAAATTCCTCACGTGGATCCAAATCCTCATATGAACATCAACGTGCTAACACTTCTGTTTCGCAGGGAAAGTCTAAAGGCTATGAATATGTGCATTATTCTTCAAACCATTATGTTCATAAGTCCTCGAGGAATTTCCCTGCTTATTCATATGCTTACCCTAACCCCTCTTCTGTGAAATGAAGTGCACTGGCTTCTATGCCATCTTTCTCTTATGGAGCTCACAGAATGATGAACTCTTTGCCACCCCTCCAGATGTAGGTGGTCAAGAAAAAGAACTAATCTCTTATGCAGGGCCAGGTCTCCAGATGAACTTAATCGTCTGAAAATTTTGCTGGAGACCTGAATATGCTTGAATGGACGCAAGCTAACCATGAAGAAATGAATTATTCATTTCTCACGTCCTCATATTGCTATATCTATTATACTATTAATCAAATTCAATTTGATGAAATTGATATCATATTCTTCACTGATGAAGTATATGGGTCCGTAAGTTGCACTAATTCATCCCCAAGATGAACAACCCAAAGCTACTTAGTGGGTCCTCGATAGTGGATGTACAAATCACATGACCGGTGACAGAAACTTATTGATGGACACTGCTTTATCTCCATCTCATATGAAGCATATCACCTATGCTGACAAAAGGCAAAATGAAGGTTTTGGGTCTTGGTAGGGTTGCAATCTCAAAGGATAGACACATGGACAAAGTCATGCTTGTCGAGTCCTTAGGATTCAACCTCATGTCTGTCTCAATGCTTTTGGATCTTGATATGGTTGTCGTCTTTGGCAAATATCGCTATGCTAATGAAATCTGACTATTCCAAAGTATTCGAAGGCTTTAGGAGAGGAGACTTGTATATTGTTGATTTCTATGCAGGACCACAACCTGCCACATGTCTACATGCAAAAGCTTCAGAAGGCTGGTTATGGCATCAATGACTTGGTCATGTTGGGATGAGGAACTTGCATACTCTCGGGAAGAAGAAGCATGTCATTGGCATCGAGGGTGTCAAATTCCTCAAAGATCATATGAAAGGATCGAGAAGAGGTGTCTAGAGGGGGGTGATTAGACCCTCAACAAATAAAGGTGCCAATTTTTTAGTTTTGCAAGTTGAGGTTGGATATTAGCACAATTTCAAACATTCATAATACAATTGAAGCAAGCATGCAAAGAGTATATGAGCAACGGAAAGTAAAGCATGCAACTTGCAAGAAAGTAAAGGGATGGGATTGGAGTGTGCAAACACAATTGGAGACACATAGATTTTTGGCGTGGTTCCGATAGGTGGTGCTATCATACATCCACGTTGGTGGAGACTTCAACCCACGAAGGGTAACGACTGCGCGAGTCCACGGAGGGCTCCACCCATTAAGGGTCCATGAAGAAGCAACCTTGTCTATCCCACCATGGCCATTGCCCACGTAGGACTTGCCTCACTTGGGTAGATCTTCACGAAGTAGGCGATCTCCTTGCCCTTTACAAACTCCTTGCTTCAACTCCACAATCTTGACGGAGGCTCCCAAGTGACACCTAACAAATCTAGGAGACACCAGTCTCCAAAAGGTAATGGATGGTGTGTTGATGATGAACTCCTTGCTCTTGTGCTTCAAATGATAGTATCCCCAACACTCAACTTTCTCTCACACATTTGGCTATGGTGGAAAGATGATTTGAGTAGAAAGCAACTTGGGGAAGGCTAGAGATCAAGATTCTTGTGGTTGGAATGGAATATCTTGGTCTCAACACATGAGTAGGTGGTTCTCTCTCAGAAAATGAATGCTGGAAGTGTAGGCACGTTCTGATGGTTCTCTCCATGAATGAAGAATGGGTGGAGGGGTATATATAGCCTCCACACAAAATCTAACTGTTACACACGGATTCCCAAACTCGGTGAGACCGAATGGTAAAACTCGGTCAGACCGATTCAGGTCAAAATATGAATGTTAGAGTTTTCGGTGGGACCGACAAGGTCAACTCGATGGGACCGATGTGCAAGGGTTAGGGTAAAACCTCAACTCAGTTTGACCGATTACACAAACTCGGTGGGACCGATTTTGGTAACAAGCAAACTAAGTATTGGTCAAGCAGACTCGGTGGGGCCCACTGAACAAACTCGGTGAGACTGAACCGGTCATAGAGAATTTGCAAGACCATCTCGATGAGACCGAGATCCCATCGGTGAGACCGAACTGATTAGGATTTGTGGCAGTGGCTATATCAAATGAACTTGGTGGCGCCGGATAGATCAAATGGTGGGCCCGAGTTTGACTTTTAGGTTTAGGACATATGTGGAAATGAGAAAGTGGCTGAGGGTTTTGGAGCATATCACTAAGCACTTTGAGCAAGCAAGCCATTAAGCAACACCTCATCCCCTTTTAATCGTATTGACTTTCCTATGGACTCAATGTGATCTTGGATCTCTAAAATGAGAATGTAGAGTCTTGAACTTTTGCCAATATTTGTCCTTAGCATCTTGAAGGGTTTTCACATCCTCTTGTCCATGTCCATGCCACTCCAATGTTGAACTTATCTGAAATATACTAGGTAGAAATATTAGTCCAACAAGAGATATGTTGACATTAATTACCAAAATCACCCAGGGAGCACTTGTGCTTTCAATCTCCCCCTTTTTGGTAATTGATGACAACATACATCAAAGCGTTAGATAAAGATATGAAGAAAGTAGCAAGTAAAGCTTTGAAAGGACACGCAACATGCATTAGCTCCCCCTACATGTATGCAATCATGTGATGATAGATCATAAGAGTATGATAATGCATAAACATGACAGAGCAAGCAATGAGTTACATGTGTCTTGGCTATATGCATCAGAGCAAATGTTGTAGATACTGGAAATATACCTTCATGTTCATGAGTCTCTCTTGCAAACAATATATACCATAGCAAGAGATCTTCATGTACATGAGTGTGATGCATATACTTACCTTGTGGTCTTGAGCTAGCTTTGAAAGAGACGTCCCTGGGTAAACAAGGTTAGATAACACAAGAACGTCTACTAGACAAAGCAAGAACATGAGATCACAAGAATACCAACACTAGGATGACATGTTGAGAGTGAGTACTAGGTACTCTATTTGGATATTGACATGTCCCCAAGGATAAAGATATGCAATGAATTCAAAGGATTTTCTTCCCTTAGGTGTCTTTCTCCCCCTGAATCTGACATTGGATAATGGGAGAAGATAGGGTAATGAAAAGTCAGAGCAAGATAATCAGAACATATACTATCATGTATTCCCCTCTTGAAGACATGAGACAACTTTCCTCTTAAGGATAGGAGCATCAGGAGAAGCTTTAGGTGTGCATTCTCTCTTATGTGATAAGCTTTAATGTGCTCTCTCTCTCCCTTTGACATCAATTTCCAAGAAGGGATTTCTGGAGCATGAGTCAAGTAGGTTTGGTCCTGGAGTCACATTTCAAGGCAACATGTAATAGGATGCTGGTAGAGGACAAGTTTCATTGAGTGGAGCTAGGACAAGTATGAAGGATGCGAGTGACACAATTTTTATCTCAGTATTGACATCGGTAGCACCGAGTTGTTATTTTCGGTGGCACCGAGATGGTTCGGTTCAGCCAAAGTAAACAAGTCGGTGGGGCCGAGTTCAAACCGGAGAGAAAATCACTTGTCACCTCAGCTCACTTAGGCAAATTAAGATCTCACAAGGATATGAAATGAATTAACTAAAGGATTTGCAATGAATTGGATGCAGGGTAATGCAGAACAAAGCAGAGAAAAGAAAAAAAATCTAGATGAAGTTTTTTTTGAAAGGGGAACAAGCAAGCAAAAGACAAATGCAAGGGCACAAAGAAACAACAGAGAACTTCATCTAGAAATGGTCGGCGACAAAGTCACCTATTTTATAGTATATTGACTTAGGAGTCAAGTGAGGACACTTGATCATAGGTCATACTCATCGTTTAAGCTCAAAATGGGGTTGCCATTTTTTGTTTAAGCATTTTGATGTATTCACATCTTGTTGAGTTGCTTTGACCCATGTCCTGGGGTAAAGCTTCTCTAAGATGAACTGACATACCTTGGGTGGTGGTGTTGAACTTGGTCATGTAGTTGAACTTGTGTAGGGTGCTCAAGTTGATGTAGATCATCAAGAGTTGGGAGCACGACTTGTAGTTGAAATTCATCTTCCTACATGGGTTAGTCTTGCAAGGAAGAGCACTTGTGTATCCAAAGTGACAATCATGAAATTTGATACCAATTAAAATTTGATATAAGGAATTTGTCAAAGGATATATTGAATGGATTCGTGCTTCCTTGTCTTCAACCACCAATTTATAGAGACTTGGAGATGTAGAGATTGCTTAGAATGTGATTGAGTTGCAATCTCATAGAGTTGGGCTCATCCAAGTACCTACAAGGGTTAGATAGCATGCAAGAGTACAAGAGTATCCAAGACATATGATCATCATAAGAGAAATATCAAGGATTAGTCATGGTAAGGCTCATGCCTTGCATGCATCCACATGGAGTTTCTACTCCAAATTTGAGGCATCAATGATGTTCAATTCACCTCTCAACCTGCAAAACACTTTCTCATCAAGTGGTTTGGTGAATATATCTGCCAATTGCTTATCAGTATGAACATGCTTAAGTTTGATATCTCCCTTAGCAACATGATCTCGAATGAAATGATGACGAACTTCAATATGCTTAGTTCAAGAATGTTGCACGAGATTATGAGCAATCTTAATAGCACTCTCATTGTCGCAAAGCAATGGAACATGTTTCACATATATCCCATAATCTTTAAGAGTTTGGGTCATCCAAAGTAATTGAGCACAACATGATCCGGCGGCAATGTATTTCGCTTCGGTGGTGGATAAGTATACCGAGTTTTGTTTCTTGGAGGACCAAGACACAAGAGATCTACCAAGAAATTGACAAGTACCCGAAGTGGACTTTCTATCAACCTTGTCACCGACATAGTCCGAGTTGGAGTAGCCAACAAGATTAAAAGAAGCCCTCTTAGGATACCAAATGCCAAAATTTGGTGTGCGTATTAAGTATCTCACTATCCTTTTCACAGCCTTAAGATGACACTCTTTGGGTGCCGCTTGATATCGTGCACACATGCACACACTTAGCATGATATCGGGACGGGAGGCACATAGATATAACAATGAACCAATCATAGAGCGGTAAACCTTTTGGTCAACCGGTTCACCATCCTTTGTCAAGTCAAGATGTCCACTAGTAGGCATGGGGGTATTCATACCTTTGCATTCTTGCATGTTGAACTTCTTGAATAAGTCCTCGGTATACTTTGTTTGAGAGATAAAGGTTCCCTCCTTAGTTTGCTTAATTTGCAAACCAAGAAAGAACTTGAGTTCACTCATCATAGACATCTCAAACTTCTCCGACATAAGCTTTCCAAACTTTTCATTAAAATGAGGGTTAGTTGAACCAAATATGATATTACCAACAGAAATTTGGCACACAAATAATTCTGCATTAACCCTTTTAGTAAAGAGTGTCGAATCAATTTTGCCAATTTCAAACCCTTTTTCAAGAAGAAATTTAGTCAAGCATTTATACCAAGCTCCAGGAGCTTGTTTAAGACCATAAAGAGCTTTGTGGAGTTTGAAAACATGGTCGGGTTTCTTAGGATTAACAAAGTCGGGAGGTTGTTTAACATAAACTTCCTCCTCAATTTCACAATTAAGAAAAGCACTTTTGATGTCCATTTGATATAAAGTAATGTCATGATGATTGGCATAAGCAAGTAAGATGCGAATGGACTCAAGTCTAGCAACGGGGGCATAAGTCTCACCGTACTTCATACCTTTGACTTGAGTGTAGCCTTGAGCAACGAGATGAGCCTTGTTGTGTACAACTTGTCCATCTTCATCTTGCTTGTTCTGAAACACCCATTTGGTTCCGATGACATTGTGCTTCTCATCGGGCTTTTCAACCAACATCCACACTTGGTTCCTCTCAAAGTTGTGTAGCTCTTCGTGCATGGAATTTATCCAATCCGGATCTTCCAATGCTTCTTCAACCTTCATAGGCTCAATGATAGAAATGAATGAGTAATGTTCACAAAAGTTAGCCAAATGAGATTTAGAGCGAGCAATTCTCCCGGTTTGAATGTCATCAAAGATTTGATCGATGGGATGATCTGTTGAGACTCTTGCTCAAACTCGTCAGAGCTTTTGTTTGGGTTGGGGTGGAACAACCTCTTAATTTTCTTGTTCTTCCTCTTGTCTTTCTTCATTGTTGTTGGCGTTGTTTTTCTCCCATGGAGGTGGAGAAGGAGGTCGTCAAGGTTCATCTTGTTGTACATCCTCGTTTTCATCGTCTTGGTGTGTCCCACTTGTGGATGCCGATGTCTACTACACAACCTTCTTCTTGTAGACGTTGTTGGGCCTGCAAGTGCACAAGTTTGTAGGACAGTAGCAAATTTCCCTCAAGTGGATGACCTAAGGTTTATCAATCCATAGGAGGCGTAGGATGGAGATGGTCTCTCTCAAACAACCCTGCAACCAAATAACAAAGAGTCTCTTGTGTCCCCAACACACCCAATACAATAGTAAATTGTATAGGTGCACTAGTTCGGCGAAGATATGGTGATACAAGTGCAATATGGATGGTAGATAAAGGTATTTGTAATCTGAAATTATAAAAACAGTAAGGTAGCAAGCGATAAAAGTGAGCGTAAATGGTATTGCAATGGTAGGAAACAAGGCCTAAGGTTCATACTTTCACTAGTGCAAGTTCTCTCAACAATAATAACATAGATAGATCATATAACAATCCCTCAACATGCAACAAAGAGTCACTCCAAAGCCACTAATAGCGGAGAACAAACGAAGAGATTATGGTAGGGTATGAAACCACCTCAAAGTTATTCTTTCGGATCAATCTATTCAAGAGTTCGAACTAGAATAACACCTTAAGACACAAATCAACCAAAACCCTAACGTCACCTAGATACTCCATTGTCACCTCAAGTATCTGTGGGCATGATTATATGATAAGCATCACACAATCTCATATTCATCTATTCAACCAACACAAAGTACTTCAAAGAGTGCCCCAAAGTTTCTATCGGAGAGTCAAGAACGTGTGCCAACCCCTATGCATAGGTTCATGGCCGGAACCCGCATGTTGGTCACCAAAACATACAGCAAGAGGCACATGATATCCCATTGTCACCACAGAGAAGCATGGCAAGACATACATCAAGTGTTTTCAAATAAAGACTCAATCCGATAAGATAACTTCAAAGGGAAAACTCAATTCATCACAAGAGAGTAGAGGGGGAGAAACATCATAAGATCCAACTACAATAGCAAAGCTCGGGATACATCAAGATCGTGCCATAGAGGGAACACGAGAGGGAACACGAGAGAGAGAGATCAAGCACATATCTACTGGTACATACCCTCAGCCTCGAGGGTGAACTACTCCCTCCTCGTCATGGAGAGCGCCAGGATGATGAAGATGGCCACCGATGATGGGATCCCCCCTCTGGCAGGGTGCCGGAACGGGCTCCCGAGAGGTTTTTGGTGGCTACCGAGGCTTGCGGTGGCGGAACTCCCGATCTATCTTGATATTCGATGGTTTTAGGGTACGTAGGCTTATATAGGCGAAAGAAGTCGGTTGGGAGGTGCTCGAGGGGTCCACGAGACAGGGGGCGCGCCCAGTAGGGGGGGGGGATCCCCCTATCTCCTGGGCTCCTCGAGTATCTTCTGACGTGAACTCCAAGTCTCCAGGATGATATTCTTCCAAAAAATCACGTTGCCGAAGGTTTCATTCCGTTTGGACTTCATTTGATATTCCTTTTCTTCGAAATACTGAAAGAGGCAATAAAACAGCAATATGGGTTGGGCGTCCGGTTAATAGGTTAGTCCCAAAAGTAATATAAAAGTGTATAACAAAGCCCGTAATCATTCAAAACAAATAATAAAATAGCATGAATGCTTCATAAATTATAGATACATTGGAGACATATCAACATCCCCAAGCTTAATTTCTACTCGTCCTCGAGTAGGTAAATGATAAAAGAAAGAATTTATGAAGTGTGAATGCTAGAAGGTGCACAAGTTTGATCAATAATAATTTCAATCACCTTTTCTAGCATGATAATATGTCATAACAGTAGTTCATGTCATAAAACTTCTCACGATAAGTAACAAGCAATTCACATGTTAAAGCATAGACCATAAACTTTCTTGAAAACTAGAAAACTTCATTCTTAGTCATCAAAAAATTGCAATTCATCCTATTTTCAAGAAGGGTCTATGTCAGAGCTTTGATTTAGCAAACTTCACATACTCAACTATCATATAGTCTTCTACAATTGCTAACACTCACGCAATACTTGTGGTTATGAAGTTTTAATCAGACACAGAGAAAGATAGGGGCTTATAATGTTGCCTCCAAACGTATTCACCTTTGGGTGATGTCAAGAATAATAGTTCATGCTAACGTACATCCAATTGGATATATATATATATATATATCAGGATCACCCTAACACAAAGTGCTTTCCAAAGGATAAAATGAAAAAGGGAAAGGTGAAGATCACCTTGACTCTTGCATAAAGTAAAAGACATAAAGTAAAAGATTGGCCCTTCGCAGAGGGAAGCAGGGATTTGCAGAGGTGCCAGAGCTAGATTTTGAAATAGAGATACATAATTTTGAGAGGTATGATCTCATTGTCAACATAACAACCAAGAGTTCCCAATATCTTCCATACTACATACATTATAGGCGGTTCCCAAACAGAATGGTAAAGATTTTACTCCCCCTCCACCAACAATCATCAATCCATGGCTTGCCCGAAACAACGGGTGCCTCCAACTAACATCAAACTTGGGGGAGTTTTGTTTGCAATTATTTTGATTTGATTTTGATCTTTTTGATCATGGGACTGGGCATCCCGGTTACCGCCACTTTCTCGTGAATGAGGAGCGGAGTCCACTCCTCTTGAGAATAACCCACCTAGCATGGAAGACACTGATAGCCCCTAGTTGCTACATGAGCAATTCGGGCATACAAAACAGATTATAATTTGAAGGTTTAGAGTTTGGCACATGCAAATTTACTTGGAACGGCAGGTAAATACGGCATATAGGTAGGTATGGTGAACACTCATGGAAAAAATTGGGTTTAAGGATATTGGATGCACAAGCAGTATTCCCGCTTAGTACAGATATTTAGGATAGCAAGGGGAGAAAGGCAAGCTCAACATGTTTGAATGATCCATGACAATATACTTTAACTGAGATGTGAGAAAACATAACCCATTATGTTGTCTTCCTTGTCCAACATCAACTCTTTAGCATGTCATACTTAATGAGTGCTCACAATTATAAAAGATGTCTATGATAATATATTTATATGTGAAATCTCTCTTCCTTCAATATTCTTTCATGAATTGTTCAAATGACCAATACAATGCTTGCTAACCTTCGATAAATTTACTACCTCTACTTCTTAGATGTGAAGTCATTACTCCCCATGGGATAAGCAAATGAAACATATATAATTTTAGATTTATGACATTCAACTCATTCAACCATTTACTCATAGGATATAAGTGAAGCACACGAGTAAATGACAAACTACTCCAACAAGATATAAGTGAAGATCAATGAGTAGCTAAATAATTATGCAACTATGTGAAGATTGTCTCTCATTTAAGAATTTCAGATCTTGGTATTGTATTCAAACAGCAAGCAAAGCAAAACAAAATAAAATGGCATTTCAAGGATAGCACAACTCATGTGAAGAAGCAAAAACTTAGGCTCAACCGATACTAACCGATAGTTGTTGAAGAAGAAAGGTGGGATGTCTACTGGGGCATCCCCAAGCTTAGATGCTTGAGACTTCTTGAATTATTATCTTGGGGTGCCTTGGGCATCCCCAAGCTTGAGCTTTTATGTCTCCTTAATTCCTCTCATATCATGGTTTCTCTTTTTATCAAAAGCTTCATTCACAACAAACTCAACAAGAACTCGTGAGATAAGTTAGTATAAAACAATGCAAAACCTTATCATTCTCTACTGTAACAAATTACTAAGATTATTATTCAACATTGAATATTAAATGTCTCTGCATATTTAATACTCCTATCCTCAAATAGAATCATTAAACAAGCAAGCATAGGCAAACAATGCAAACATAGCAGCAATCTGCCAAAACAGTATAGTCTGTAAAGAATGCAAGATTTATCATACTTCCCTAAATCCAAAAATTATAAGAAACATACTACGCTGTAAAATATTTATCATATCTCATTGTGCAAAAATATTCAACATTATATCACTCTCTTACTTTTCTAGGGAATTTTTGCAACAGCGGTAAACTTTCTGTTTTCAAACAGCAACATGTATACTAGCAAAATAAGCATGGTAAAGGCTATCCTTGACATTTTTATTGAAAATAAAGATGCAAAACATTATTATAAATAACATAAAGCAAATACTAACAAAAGAAATTGAAGCTCCAAGCAAAACACATATCATGTGGCGAATAAAAATATAGCTCCAAGTAAAGTTACCGATGAACAAAGACGAAAGAGGGGATGCCTTCCGGGGCATCCCCAAGCTTAGGCTCTTGGTTGCACTTGGATATTACCTTGGGGTACCTTGGTCATCCCCAAGATTAGGCTCTTTCCACTCCTTATTCCATAGTCCATCGAATCTTTTACCCAAAACTTGAAAACTTCACCCACACAAAACTCAAAACGAAACTCGTAAACTCCATTAGTGTAAGAAAATAAATCACCACTTTAAGGTACTGTAATGAACTCATTCTTTATTTATATTTGTGTTAAACCTACTGTATTCTAACTTTTCTATGGTTCATACCCTTACATACTAGCCATAGATTCATCAAAATAAGCAAACCACACAATGAAAACAGAATCTGTCAAAAACAGAACAGTCTGTAGTAATCTGTATCAAACGTATACTTATGGAACCCCAAAAATTATGAATTAAATTGCTGGACCTGAGGAATTTGTCTATTAATCATATGCAAAAAGAATCAACCTAAAAACACTCTTCTGTAAAAAATGGCAGCTATTCTTGTGAGCGCAAAAGTTTCTGTTTTTTACAGCAAGATCATATAGACTTCACCAAGTCTTTCCAAAGGTTCTACTTGGCACTTTATTAAAACAAAAGCTATAAAACATGATTACTACAGTAGCATAATCATGTGGACACACAAAAACAGTAAGGGTAAATATTGGGTTGTCTCCCAACAAGCACTTTTCTTAAATGCCTTTCTAGCTAGGCATGATGATGACAATGATGCTCACATAAAAGATAAGAATTGAAACATAACGGGAGCATCATGAAGCATATGACTAGCACATTTAAGTCTAACCCACTTACTATGCATAGGGATTTTGTGATCAAACAACTTATGGGAACAATAATCAACTAGCATAGGAAGGTAAAACAAGCATAACTTCAAAATTTTAAGCACATAGAGAGGAAACTTGATATTATTGCAATTCCTACAAGCATGTGTTCCTCCCTCATAATAATTTTCAGTAGCATCATGAATGAATTCAACAATATAACCAGCACATACAGCATTCTTTTCATGATCTACAAGCATATGATTTTTACTACTCTCCACATAAACAAATTTATTCTTATCAATAGTAGTGGGAGCAAAGTCAATAAAATAACTATCATGTGAAGCATAATCCAATTGAAAACTAAAATCATGATGACAAGTTTCATGGTTATCATTATTCTTAATAGCATACAAGTCATCACAATAATCAGCATAGATAGCAACTTTGTTCTCATAATCAATTGGAACCTCTTCCAAAATAGTGGAATCATCACTACCTAAAGTTGACACTCTTCCAAACCCATTTTCATCAATATAATCATCATAAATAGGAGGCATGCTTTAATCATAACAAATATTCTCATCAAAACTTGGGGGCTAAAAATATCATATTCATCAAACATAGCATCCCCAAGATTGTGGCTTTGCATATCATTAGCATCATGGATATTCAAGGAATTCATACTAACAACATTGCAATCATGCTCATCATTCAAAGATCTAGTACCAAACATTCCAATGCATTCTTCCTCTAGCACTAGAGCACAATTTTCCTTTCCATCGTACTCACGAAAGATATTAAAAAGATGAAGCATATGAGACAAACTCAATTCCATTTTTTTGTAGTTTTCTTTTATAGATTAAACTAGTGATAAAACAGGAAACAGAAAGATTCGATAGCAAGATCTAAAGATATACCTTCAAGCACTCACCTCCCCGGCAATGGCGCCAGAAAAGAGCTTGATGTCTACTACACAACCTTCTTCTTGTAGACGTTGTTGGGCCTGCAAGTGCACAGGTTTGTAGGATAGTAGCAAATTTCCCTCAAGTGGATGACCTAAGGTTTATCAATCCGTAGGAGGCGTAGGATGAAGATGGTCTCTCTCAAACAACCCTGCAACCAAATAACAAAGAGTCTCTTGTGTCCCCAACACACCCAATACAATGGTAAATTGTATAGGTGCACTAGTTCGGCGAAGAGATGGTGATACAAGTGCAATATGGATGGTAGATGAATGTATTTGTAATCTGAAATTATAAAAACAGCAAGGTAGCAAGCGATAAAAGTGAGCGTAAACGGTATTGCAATGGTAGGAAACAATGCCTAAGGTTCATACTTTCACTAGTGCAAGTTCTCTCAACAATAATAACATAGATAGATCATATAACAATCCCTCAACAGGCAACAAAGAGTCACTCCAAAGCCATTAATAGCGGAGAACAAACGAAGAGATTATGGTAGGGTACGAAACCACCTCAAAGTTATTCTTTCGGATCAATCTATTCAAGAGTTTGTACTAGAATAACACCTTAAGACACAAATCAACCAAAACCCTAACGTCACCTAGATACTCCATTGTCACCTCAAGTATCCGTGGGCATGATTATACAATAAGCATCACACAATCTCATATTCATCTATTCAACCAACACAAAGTACTTCAAAGAGTGCCCCAAAGTTTCTACCGGAGAGTCAAGAACGTGTGCCAACCCCTATGCATAGGTTCATGGGCGGAACCCGCAAGTTGGTCACCAAAACATACATCAAGAGGCACATGATATCCCATTGTCACCACAGATAAGCACGGCAATACATACATCAAGTGTTCTCAAATAAAGACTCAATCCGATAAGATAACTTCAAAAGGAAAACTCAATTCATCACATGATAGTAGAGGGGGAGAAACATCATAAGATCCAACTACAATAGCAAAGCTCGGGATACATCAAGATCGTGCCATAGAGGGAACACGAGAGGGAACACGAGAGAGAGAGATCAAGCACATATCTACTGGTACATACCCTCAGCCTCGAGGGTGAACTACTCCCTCCTCGTCATGGAGAGCGCCAGGATGATGAAGATGGCCACCGGTGATGGGATCCCCCCTCCGGCAGGGTGCCGAAACAGGCTCCCGAGAGGTTTTTGGTGGCTACCGAGGCTTGCGGTGGCGGAACTCCCGATCTATCTTGATATTCGATGGTTTTAGGGTACTTAGGCTTATATAGGCGAAAGAAGTCGGTCGGGAGGTGCTCGAGGGGTCCACGAGACAGGGTACGCGCCCAGTAGGGGGGGCTCCCCCCTGTCTCCTGGGCTCCTCGAGTATCTTCTGACGTGAACTCCAAGTCTCTAGGATGATATTCTTCCAAAAAATCACATTGCCGAAGGTTTCATTCCGTTTGGACTTCATTTGATATTCCTTTTCTTCGAAATACTGAAACATGCAATAAAGAACAATACGGGTTGGGCCTCCAGTTAATAGGTTAGTCCCAAAAGTAATATAAAAGTGTATAACAAAGCCCGTAATCATTCAAAACAGATAATAAAATAGCATGAATGCTTCATAAATTATAGATACGTTGGAGACGTATCAGATGCCTCCAAGTCAACTTGTGGTTCACCTTGGCGTGAAGTTGAGGCTTCCACTTGGATGGACGAGGTACTCTCCTTCACCTCCGTTGGGTGAATCTTGCCAATAGACAAGTCTTGGATTGCTTCCGAAGGATCTTTGTCACCTACATCAATTGGCAATTGCTCTACTTGCGAGCTATTAGATTCATCAAACTTCACATCTATCATATATTCAACCTTTCGGGTGAAATTTTTGTAGACACGGTAAGTGTGAGAGTTTGAGCCATAACCGAGTAGGAACCCTTCATGAGATTTAGGAGCAAATTTTGAATGATGATGCTTATCAAGAATGTAGCACTTTGAGCCGAATACCCAAAAGTATCCAACTTGGGGTTTGTTACCGGTGAGAAGCTCGTATGTCATCTTGTCAAGTAGCTTGTGAAGATATAGATGATTCGTTGCATGACAAGTTGTCTCAACCCCTTCCGCCCAAAAGTGTTTTGGCGTCTTGTACTAATCAAGCATCGTTCTCGCCATTTCGATGAGCGTCTGGTTCTTCCTCTCAACAACTCCATTTTTTTGAGGTGTGTATGTAGCCGAGAACTCATGTGAAATCCCTTCTTCATCAAGAAAGGTGTCCACATTTGCATTCTTGAACTCCGTTCCGTTGTCACTACGAACCTTCTTGATCTTTACTTCAAATTGATTTTGGGCCTTCCTAGCGAAGTTTTTGAAGATCTTTTGGACCTGTGATTTATTATCAAGAAAGAACACCCACGTAAATCTTGAAAATCATCAACAATGACTAGTCCAAACGAGTTACCACCAAGACTCTTGTAGGTGTTGGGACCGAAAAGGTCCTTATGAAGTAGCTCGAGCGGTCTCCTTGTGGTCATAACGTTCTTCACAGGGTGGCTTCCTCCAACCTGTTTTACTGCTTGGCAAGCGCTGCAAAGTCTATCTTTTTCAATATGACATCTTTAACACCAAGGATATGATCACCTTTAATAAGCTTGTCAAGGTTTCGCATGCCCACATGACCTAACCGTCTATGCCACAACCAGCCTTTAGAAGATTTAGCAATTAAGCAAGTTCTAGGTTGAGCCTTTTTAGTGAAATCAACAATGTATAGATCACCTCTACGTATGCCGGTAAAGACCATTTTATGATTATCTCTTTGAAACACTTGACAATCTACTTTAGTAAATAGGACATTGAAACCAAAGTCGGCTAGTCTAGATACAGAAAGTAGATTATAGCCAAGAGATTCAACGAGCATAACATTTTGTATGGAGCTATCATGTGAGATGGCCACCTTACCGAGGTCAACCACCTTACCCTTTGAGTTATCACCAAAAGTGACATACTTTCGAGGGCCGTCGTTTTCAGCAAGCTCACAAAACATATCTTTGTCTCCGGTCATGTGATCGGTACATCCGCTATCAAGGACCCATTCCTTTCCTCCGGCCATGTAGCCGCGAAGATTAGCCACAAGACCAAAGTGTCTTAGACTCTTCAAGATCAAGGTCATTATCATTATCCTCATTATAGTATCCATGTTCAACATCATCTTGCAAATAATCATTTCCTAGAGAGAGTGATTCATTAGATATATAATTTTGACAATGTTCATCTCTATGAATTCTAATAGCTTCGGAAATAATATTTCTAATGATTCCAACATCTCCTTTGGCACACATAACATTAGTAAGCTCAAATAAACAATCTCCAAACTTAGGATCATTGGGATTAATTTTATTCAAAGCAATAGACTTATGAAGAATCTCATCTAAGTTTTTCAAGGAATAGTCCGGAAATCGTTCCTCAAGAAATCTCCATATAGTATAAGCACAATCAAGAGTTGGTAAATGACCAATCAAATTTCTAGGCAAACCTCTAGTGATAAGATTGATAGTTCTAAGATTGTGAATCATGTCAAGAGACTCATCATGCGTAGGATGCAAGGGATCAACAAGGGGTTCACAAGGAGTAGTAATGTACGTGTTCAAGTGATATTCATGAAAAATTCCAAGCGTCTCATTTTTCCACTCACTAAAGAACTCTCCATCAAGTATGGGCACTCTACGTCTAAGACTCCCCAACGTAGACTCATCCATCTTCCTCCAATGGTTATTAAACCAAAGCAATGGAGACCAAAGCTCTGATACCAATTGAAAGGATTGAGAAGAGGTGTCTAGAGGGGGGGTGATTAGACCCTCAACAAATAAAGGTAGCATTTTTTAAGTTTTTCAAGTTGAGGTTGGATATTAGCACAATTTCAAACATTCATAATACAGTTCAAGCAAGCATGCAAAGAGTATATGAGCAGCGGAAAGTAAAGCATGCAACTTGCAAGAAAGTAAAGGGATGGGATTGGAGTGTGCAAACATAATTGGAGACACGGAGATTTTTGGCGTGGTTCCGATAGGTGGTGCTATCGTACATCCACGTTGGTGGAGACTTCAACCCATGAAGGGTAACGATTGCGCGAGTCCACGGAGGGCTCCACCCACAAAGGGTCCACGAAGAAGCAACCTTGTCTATCCCACCATGGCCATCGCCCACGAAGGACTTGCCTCACTTGGGTAGATCTTCACAAAGTAGGCGATCTCCTTGCCCTTACAAACTCCTTGGTTAAACTCCACAATCTTGACGGAGGCTCCCAAGTGACACCTAACCAATCTAGGAGACACCACTCTCCAAAAGGTAATAGATGGTGTGTTGATGATGAACTCCTTGCTATTGTGCTTCAAATGATAGTCTCCCCAACACTCAACTCTCTCTCACACAGATTTGGCTATGGTGGAAAGATGATTTGAGTGGAAAGCAACTTGGGGAAGGCTAGAGATCAAGATTCTTGTGGTTGGAATGGAATATCTTGGTCTCAACACATGAGTAGGTGGTTCTCTCTTAGAAAATGGATGCTGGAAGTGTAGGCACGTTCTGATGGCTCTCTCCACGAATCAAGAATGGGTGGAGGGGCATATATAGCCTCCACACAAAATCTAACCGTTACACATAGATTACCAAACTCGGTGAGACCGAATGGTAAAACTCAGTTAGACCGATTCAGGTCAAAATATGAATGTTAGAGTTTTCGGTGGGACCGACAAGGTCAACTCGGTGGGACCGATGTGCAAGGGTTTGGGTAAAACCTCAATTCGGTTTGACCGATTACGCAAACTCGGTGGGACCAATTTTGGTAATAAGCAAACTAAGTATTGGTCAAGCAGACACGGTGGGACCGACTGAACAAACTCGGTGAGACCGAAACTGTTGCAACCGGTCACAGAGAATTTGCAAGCCCATCTCAGTTAGACCGAGATCCCATCGGTGAGATCGAACTGATCAGGGTTTGTGGTAGTGGCTATGTCAAGTGAACTCGGTGGCGCCAGGTAGATCAAATCGGTGGGGCCGAGTTTGACTTTTAGGTTTAGGACATATGTGAAAATGAGAAAGTGGCTGAGGGTTTTGGAGCATATCACTAAGCACTTTGAGCAAGCAAGCCATTAAGCAACACCTCATCCCCTTTTAATAGTATTGGCTTTCCTATGGACTCAATGTGATCTTGCATCACTAAAATGAGAATGTAGAGTCTTGAACTTTGCCAATAATTGTCCTTAGTATCTTGAAGGGTTTCCACATCCTCTTGTCCATGTCCATGCCACTCCAATGTTGAACTTATCTGAAATATACTAGGTAGAAATATTAGTCCAACAAGAGATATATTGATATTAATTACCAAAATCACCCAGGGAGCACTTGTGCTTTCATCATCTTTGTGGGGCTTGTGAGGTTGGAAAGATCACTAGAGCCAAGCATCCCTCAAATACTATCATGACCACTTCTCGTCCCTTTGAATTGCTTCACATGGATCTCTTTGGCCCTACTCATTATGCCACATTCACTAATTCTGCATCATTATATGGCTTTGTCATTGCTGATGATTATTCTCGTTACACATGGGTGCATATCATCACTTACAAAAATGAAGTGCATGAAGTCTTCAAACGATTTTCCTCAAGAGCATCTATGAACTTCGGTGTTAAGATCAAGCACATCAGGAGTGATAATGGGACTGAGTTCAAGAATACTGGTCTTGATGACTATCTTGATGAACTTTGTATTACTCACGAGTTATCTGCCCCTGATACTCCTCAGCAGAATGGCGTCGTGGAGCGCAAGAACTTGACTCTTGTTGAGATGGCTTGCACTATGCTTGATGAATACAAGACTCCACCTCATTTCTGGCCTGATGCTATTGATACTGCATGCCACATTATCAATAGGGTATATCTTCACAAATTCTTCAAAAAGACCTCATATGAACTCCTCACTGACAAGAAACCCAATGTAAGTTATTTCAAAGTCTTCGATGCTAAATTTTGGATTAGAGATCCTCATCACAATTCTAAATTTGCACCGAAAGCACATGAGGGTTTTATGCTTGGTTACGAAAAGGACTCGCACACCTACAAAGTCTTCAACACCTATCGTCACAAGGTTGTTGAAGCTATAGATGTGCGGTTTGATGAGACTAATGGTTCACAAAGAGAGCACCTACCTCCTGTGCTAGATGAAATGTCACCTGAGGAATCCATCAAGTTCAAAGCTACTGAGGATGTCATCCCTACCGAATGATAAGGCCAAGTCTACTACTAGTATACTTGATGATGATACGGTTGCAGCAGCTCCAAGGTATTTGAAATTACCATACAATGATGAAGATGAATTAATAGGTGTCATGTGTGAACATGTCACGGCTATACAAAAAGTGTGTTCGTTCGAGTCTTGGCCAAAATACAGAGATGTGCTACCATGCTCATGTGCATCAGAAAATCAAGCGGAACACATGCATGCAAGTGGACCCAACCAACAATTAAGTAGAAGCTACCTATACGTGCATGAAGAACTAGGCCACTGCTTGTTGTGTTCAGTTTCTATTAACAGGAGAATATATACGCAAGATTCTTGCTACTTCACGTGGACAACACAATATCTCTTGTTTAAACAACAAGCAATCAAGACAATATTTTGGTTCTTGTTTCTCTTCTTACCACGCAAGGTTATGTTATGATGAATTAGACACCGTGTGTGTTTTGGCCGTCGGCCATTATCGAGTTGAGAGAAGCCTTGTCAAAAATCTCTGTTGGCGTGTGAGTTCCTGCGACGCGATGCGTAGGAGATTACAAGCTGAACCTATGCGGTTCGTCCACCTTATTCCTTCAGATCGAGGGGTTGGCGTGTTGTTTTCATGGGATTTGCGAACATCTTCATAAACCTGCTACGGTTACTTGCTGCGATGAAGGTTTGTGCCATGAAAGATCGGGCCAACAATGGGTCGACCCTTGTCTCGAGGTTCGCCCCACATCAAGTGGTATCAGAGACCGGCGTTGCTCACGGCACTTCAGTGGTGATGGTTGGTGGGTCATCATCAAGGCGGAACTACTGGAAGGTATCCAGTGACTTTTTGCTAGAGGAGAAAGGCTGTGGTGCTAAACTTTTTCACACATACTGTAAAGTGAGAGAGAAAGTTTGCGCCATGATGATTGACCATGACAGTTCGGTCAACGCGGTCGACATCGACATGGTGGAGAAGCTGGAGCTATCAATGACGCCACATCCACGGCCGTACATACTGAGGAGGTGCTATTACAAGCTCGACATCACTCACCAAACTATGGTACTGTTTTAGTCAGCAAATTTTCTTGTGAAGTTTTGTGCGATGTAATTTCGGGCCGATGATTTCATGTCATATGCTGTTGGGAGAGCCATGGTACAAGAAAAACAAGGCTACACACGACTATCTTGCCAACACGTACGCTGTTGAACGGGATCCAAAGTATGTTCTCATGGCCATGGAGAAGAAACTGTTCAGGACTTGGAGGAACGAATGACTGCAAAGGATGAAGGAACAAGAAGCAAAACACGAAGCCAAAGCTGCTGAGAAAATTTCAGCGCACACTCAATCTGAAGACTATGTTGTTAGTATAGAGAATGACTCGAAACCTAATACCACTTGATGTGGGGCGAACCTCGAGACGAGGGTCGATCTGTTGTTGGCCCGATCTTTCACGACACAAACCTTCATCGCAGCAAGTAACCGTAGCAGGTTTACGAAGATGTTTGCAAATCCCGCAAAAACTACATGCCAACCCATCGATCCAAAGGAATAACATGGACGAACCACATCGGTTTAGCTTGTAATCTCCTACGCGTCGCGTCGCAGGAACTCACACGCCAACAGAGATTTTTGACAAGGTTTCTCTCAACTCGATAACGGCCGACGGCTGAAACACACACGGTGTCTAATTCATCATAACCGAAATATTGTCTTGATTGCTTGTCGTTTAAACAAGAGCTATTGTGTTGCCCACGTGAAGTAGCAAGAATCTTGCGTATATATTTTCATGTTAATAGAAACCGAACACAACAAGCATTGTCCTAGTTCTTCATGCACGTATAGGTAGCTTCTACTTAATTGTTGGTTGGGCCCACTTGCATGCATGCGTTTCGCTTGATTTTCTGATGCACACGAGCATGGTAGCACGTCTCTGTATTTTGGCCAAGACTCAAACAAACACACTTTTTGTACAGCCGTGACATGTTCACACATGACACCTATTAATTCATCTTCATCGTTGTATGGTAATTGCAAATACCTTGGAGCTGCTGCAGCCATAGCATCAAGTATACTAGCCGTATACTTGGCCTTATCACCGAAGAATCTGCTAAAGAAGTCATTCCAGAACATTAAGAAAATCATGCTGGTACTACTGAAGAAAATGGCCCTATAGAAAATGTTGTGCCAAAACAAAGTTGTCAACCTGCTCATCCTCGCGTTGAAAACGAAGTGCAGATTGAGAGAATCATCGATGACATCAACGCAGCAGGTCCTCTCATGCGCTCAAAAACTTCACATTTGTCTAACTTTTGTGGGCATTTTGCATTTTTCTCTATCATAGAGCCCACCAAAGTTGATGAAGCATTCATGGATCCCATGTGCATTCAAGCTATGCAAGATGAGTTCCATCAACTTGAGCTCAATAATGTGTGGGAGCTTGTCAAGCGACCAGACCCACGCATGCACAATATCATCAGCACCAAATAGATCTACCGCAACAGGAAAGATGAAAATGTCCTTATGGTGAGGAATAAGGCTCGTCTTGTAGCTCAAGGCTACACATAGGTTGAAGGAATTGATTTTGATGAAACTTTGCACCTGTTGCTAGACTTGAGGCTATTCGCACATTGCTTGCTTATGCTAACCATCATAATATCATCTTACATCAAATGGATGTGAAAAGTGCATTCCTCAATTGTAAGCTTGAGAAAGAAGTATATGTTGCTCAACCACCAGGTTTTGAGGATCCAAAACTTCCAAATCACGTCTTCAAACTCAACAAGGCCCTCTATGGCCTCAAGCAAGCACCTCGGGCATGGTATGATACATTGAAGGAATTCCTCATGAAGAAAGGCTTCAAACCCGGTTCACTCGACCCAACTCTTTTCACCAAAGCATATGATGATGAATTATTCGTGTGCCAAATATATCTTGATGATATTATCTTTGGTTGTACTAACCAATGTTAAAGTGACGAATTTGCCTATATCAGGAGTGAGGAATATCAAATGTCTATGATGGGAGAGTTGAAATTCTTCTTAGGTCTTCAAATTTGTCAACAACACAATGGCATATTCTTATCCCAGGAGAAATACCTCAAGGTGTGTTGAGGAAATTCGGCATGCAAGATTGAAGAGGCATCAAAATCCCTATGCCCACAAATGGCCATCCATGCACCGATGAAAATGGTAAAGACTTCAATCAAAAGGTATACCGCTCCATGGTTGGCTTTTTATTGTATCTATGTGCATCTAGGCCAAATATTATGCTTAGTGTTTGCATGTGTGCCCGATTTGAAGCTACACCGAAGGAATCACACCTTAAGGCTGGGAAGCATATTCTTCGATATCTAGCTCACACTCCAACACTTGGATTATGCTATCCCAAGGGCTCGGCTCTTGACCTCATTGGATATTCTGACTCTGACTATGCTGGTGATTGGGTGGATCGCAAGTCAACATCAGGCACATGTCATTTCCTCGGACGATCCTTGGTATGTTGGTCCTCGAAGAAGCAGAACTGCGTATCACTCTCTACTGCTGAAGCTGAGTACATTGCTGCTGGATCTTGATGTGCTCAATTGCTATGGATGAAGCAAACCCTCAAGGACTATGGCATTAATGTGAAGAATGTGCCACTCTACTACGACAATAAGAGTGCTATCAAGATTGCTCACAACCCAGTTCAGCACTCAAAGACAAAGCACATCCAGATTCGTCATCATTTTCTTCGTGACCATGTGTTGAAGGGCGACATCTCCATCGACCACGTGAATACTGAAGATCAGCTGGCAGATATCTTCACAAAGCCCTTGGATGAGAAGAGATTTAGCAAGTTGCGGTGTGAGCTAAATATCTTAGAATCTTCGAATGTTCTTTGAAAAGGACACACATCCTAACACTTATACAAAATTGATGACTTAGATATGCAACACACGAAGTAACATTTTTCTTCAATCAATGAAGACTAACCCTTTGAGTGTGAAGAAATTAACGAAGAATTTGGTTCTCAGAACCCTACGACAATTGTACGCGGTGTCTAAAATCATCATTCTTATACAGTGGGTTAAGCCACCAACCAAAGTTGAAAATCTTCAATTTGAGTTTTTGCAATTTCTTCAAATCTTCAAATTCTTCAACTTTGCAATTTCCTCAGTCTTTCCGACTGTGTTCTTCAATGCTATATATATATATATATATATATATATATATATATATATATATATATATATATATGAGTTTTTCATGTCCTCTACAACATTCACTTATAGCTAATTCTTAAAGTTGCTTTTTCATCTAAGTGAATGTGATCGGACCCGATTCCCCTCTATGCTAAACTCAACCCAGTCTGTTCACAAATTCTTCATGTGTGTTCTATTTGAAACCCGTTCAAAATCTTCACTATGTCCTTGACAGCTGAAGAATTTGCGAACGAAACATTAAAATATCCAATTCTAATTTCTCGGCTTTTGCCGCTCAAATCCTTCCCATCCCATGACAGGATTTATCTATTCATCCACGATCTCACATGATATCCACCTCTCAGTACGTGGGTGACACATGTCGCTAGGATAGCAAGGGTCAGGGGCACATTCGTCCAATTTCCTCGGACAAGCGGTTTTTCACTTCGGTTATAAATACCCCTCCCCTTCCTCTGAGCTCATTTACTACGCCCGATCTCTCTCCCTCGCTCGAGCTCTCTGGCCTAGTGTCGCCGCTACATTCCATCGCCGCCGGTGAGGAAGAGCTTCGCTGCCTCAACCTCATCGCCGTCGTACTTGTGCCGGCCGCAGAAATCTTCACCTCCGCCGCTGCTGTAGGTGTCTTCCTCCGCCAAGTTAGGGCGTGGAAGATCTGAAAGATGAACTTCCACTGTTCACCTCTCAGTTCGTCGTGTTCTTCGTCAAGGGTAAATAAAATTCACTTTTACTTCCCTTGTTGATTCTGATGATTTCCACAAAATCTTCAAAAGATGTTTATTCTTTAAGTTTCATATCCTTAAACACCATAGTTTCTTCTGTTCTTGATCTATTTCTCTAAGATGTATTTTTCTTCAAGATTCCTCAATTGAGTGGATTTCCAATCTATACAACTCTGGAACCTAAGACAAGAACTCTTAGTGAAATTCCTCAAGACTCCCCTGGTCAAATTCCTCAAACTTGATTCCTTTTAAAAACAAATTCTGAGAATGCATATGACCTCTCCAAATTCTTCGCACCTATACTCCGTTCATAGGTACACATGTCTACTGCTGAATCACTAGGTTCTCATCAACTTAACTCATTTGCAGCGTTCCTCGAAGAAAAACTGCATAGCTCTTCAAAGACATCTATTATTCAGAATCCTCGGGTGAAGAATATGGCTGATGGAAAGCGACCTCAGAAGGGAGGAAAAAGGCCTGAAACTAACACTGCCTTTGAAATCCCTGAAGAAATATATGAAGAATACTGTACTCCTGATGAAGCCACGCATGGCAAGGATAACAAGAATCAGCGCAAGGTGCGCATTGAGCGGATTGAACACAGATGGGCAAGAGAATGGAGAGAATATCGCTATGTCACTCCAAAGTAAATGAAGAAATTCGTTGTCAATTCTCCATGCCCAAGACCTCCATTGGCTCGAGGCCAAGAAGCTGATCCCACAAGCATCAGAAGAGATGGGGAATTTCCCAAGGAATGGGCAACGCGTCAAAGAAAATTGGCCATGGTAGCAAAGGAAGCGGTGAAGAAATTCAATAAAGACATTGCTACTGCTGCTGCTGCTGCTGAGGCCTCTGCTAGCAAGCCCGAGAAGGCTATGCTGAAGAAACCTGTTGTAAATCCACCTTCTTCTTCTGCAATGCCCTCACGGCCCAGCTCATCAAAGCCCTCACGGACATCTGCTCAAGCAACACCATCAAGTGTAGCACCTGCTCAAGCAAAATCCTTAGCTGCACCTGCAAAGTCCTCAACACTAGTGCATCTTGCCATGTTCCAAAGGACCGTTGACATCTCTATTGCTTCAGGAGCTTCAGCTAGTTTCTCAGCTCAGCCTCAGTTGCTGAAGAAAAAGGCTGATGCTGGACGCAGCATGATGCCAAGTCCTCACAAGAAGCAGGTTGTTTTTGAAACTCCGTCAACTGACGATGAAGTTGATGATGATGAACTTGCTAAAATCATCAGAGACCGACAACACCGGGCCGCTAGTGCCAAAGGAAGTGCTATGCCACTTCTATTGGATCCAAAGAAGATCCTCGATTTCATAGATCTATGGCACAAAGATCCCAACACACCTCTGCCTGATCTGAACCTCTCACCTGGAGAAGGTCACATGCTGACTGCCTTTATCGCTGAAGAAAAATGGAAATTTGATAAGGACAGGTCAGTGAACAAAGATTAGTACAAGAAGGAGCACTTTCTGAAATGAAATGTTGTCAACATGTCTACTGAAGAACTTGTGACTCTTCAGTCTGAGATGAAAGCTCTCAGTGATGAATTTGACTCCTGCCGTGCTGATTGGCTAGGCGCCAAGGTCAGATTCGTCAAACTAGCAAAAGGCTTCAAGACCAATGTTGTTGCTAAAGCGCAGCAAGAAATTCCTCAGGATGAAGTGTCTGCTCAGCCCACTGAAGAACATGCCAGTACAGCTGATGAACATTAGGTTGTTGATGATACTGAGAGTGCTAGGGCTGCTGAAGAAATTCCAGCTCCTGATGAAACTGCCAAGGCAACCATCAACGTTGCGCCTGAAGATCAACCTAGGCCAGCTGAAGAATCTGCTGATGCGCCTGAAGAAACTGAACCCGCCAGGGCAACTGCAATAGTTGTTCCTGAAGAATCTGTGCCTCTTTCATCTGCTCCTCCTGTAAAGTCATCACAGATGAAGAGCACTCACCTTCCTTCTGCATCAGAAGCAAAGAAGACAAAGGCTGTACAAAGGGAAGCTGTGAAAAAAAGGAAAGCATCTGATGCCTCCAAGTCTTCAGCTCTGAAGAAAGTGAAGACTTTGACAAGCTCATTCTAGAATCCAATTGATGTTGTTCCTCTGTCAAGCATGCCATCAAAGGAGATTGTTCCCTTCGGTGAGGAATATGTCATCCCTGATGACATTGATGAAGAAAATCCCTCTGCTGCTTCGTCAGAGCAATTGGATGATGAAATTGAAGTGGACGCAATCCCTTCACCACTACAGGTATCATCACTCGTGTCTTAGTTCACTGCTGAAGAGGCAGACGTTGAAGAAATTGATGTTGAAGATGAGGATGTGGACATCGGGTCTAGGACTCTGTGATGAATGATGATTATTGGGAAAGTCATTATCCCAATTCTCCTCTGACCACTCCTCTGCAGCAAATTCCTCAGTCCACTATGCAAACTGAAGAAATTCATACGGGTTTTGATGAACATCAAGCTTCACTTCATTCTATTCCAGAAGAAGTTCCAGCCACTAGTGTTGATGAAATGGAGAACAAGACTGCAGAAGAAACTCCTCCTGAAATTCCTTAGCCTAAGGCTCCAAAGGTTGTGCATCAAGAGGCTGTGAAGACTTCCACTGCAAATCTTCAGCCCAAGCCACAGAATCCTCACTCCGAAAAGCATAAGTTCAAGGCTGATGACTTCTTTACTGAGCATCATTTCTTCTCTGATTTCAATCCATACGACTCTGCTCGACTTCGCCGCAAGTGTTTTTGGACTGCCACTCAGATGAATTTCTATTCCTCATTGATGTTTGATAAGGACAAAGTTTTTGACCATGAGCACCTTCCTCATGTGGATATGGAGTCCCTTTCGTGTTTCACCCCAATCCTCAGTATTCTTGATGACGCTGGTCTGCTCAACTTCTACATCGACATCTCTAATTGGAATGAAGAACTCATTCTTCAATTCTATGCTACTTTGCATATCACAAGCAATGTTGATGATGTGAATTCATGGGTACTAGACTGGATGACTAAAGATACTCATTACAAAGCTCCGGCCTCTGAATTGCTTCATGCCGTCCCAGTCAGTCCTCCCACTGAAGGCGCTCTGAAACTTTATGAGGAACCTGAATTGTCAAATCATCTAATGCAAGTACTGATGAATCATTTGAAGGTTGGCCAAGCTCCAAGGACCACATTCCCCATCAAGGATTCGCTCTATGTGCCAAGAACCATTTATCGCATTTTGGCCAAAACCCTCAGTCCAATCAAGGGCCATAACACTGAAGAAGAATAAGTTGTTGGCATCATGAAGAATCTGCTTTTCAACATCATGCATGGTTTTCCTATCAACTACCATGATTTCTTCATGAGGACTTTGGCCAATGCTGCTCTGTCACCCTTTGAGTTCAGGCCTTAAGCTCCCTGGATCATGAAGTTCATTAGATTAAGGTCTTCAATTCATTATAAGGCTGACTTTCAGAATCATCTCAGCTATTTGCCCCCAATTGAAGTCCTCAAACAGACTATTTCCTCAGCTGATGATAAGGGCAAGGCTGCTATCATTTATGAAGGCACTCGTCCTCTGGATGGTGAATTTCGCAAGGCTGCATCTTACTCAACCAATAATGACTGATCATGAGTTGCTCCTCAGTCTTCATCTGAAAGTGGGTAGAAATCACAAGTGGGTCAAGCGTCAGTTTGGTGCTCTTCTTCAGAACATGATCGTTATTCAAAACATTGTGAAGAAGAATCACCACTATCTGCATCAAGTCTTCGATCGCACCTGGGCTATTCTTACCTATCTATACACTGATGATGAACTCAAGGAGATGGACTTCCAACAAGACTTTGACTGGTCTCAGCCTCCATCGAAGAAAGTCAAAGTTCCTCAGCTAGTCGTCAGTTCATATTCTTCGTCACGCGAGACAGACAAAGCTGAAGATTTGGACGACACCGCGGCAGGCTCTACAACAACGGACGACCCCAACAACGCTGGCGCTCCTCCATCGACATCATGATGATATTCTTCAGGGGTGTTAGTCCTCATCTTTCACCCCTTTTGGTCATTTGATGACAAAAGGGGAGAAATTTGAGTTAGTCTTCAAGCGGGTCTATTATATGGGTGTTTTTTTTGCTAAGTTACAACTCTTGTTCTTCTGAAGTGTTTGATTCGCCGAGTTGTAAACTTAAGTCCAATGGTGTTCTGATACTTTTGACTATTTTCTGCATGCTTATTTCCTCAAGTATTTAATGCACGCATGCTGCACCATATTTCATCATGCATTTCAAATTCTTCATATTATATGTCAAATGCGTGTATGAATTACAAGATATAGGGGGAGATCTCCATGATATTACTCTACAATGTGCATTTGCTATCCAAAGCAAATTCCTCAAATATGCACATCTTCAGGGGGAGTTCTTCTCTTGCTATCAAAATCCTCAAATTTTAGCACTTTTAATTGGTATGTTTATCCTTGTTGAAAACTTAACCTATTTGTCATCCATCATCAAAAAGGGGGAGATTGCAAGTGCATCTAGTGCCCCTTAGTGATTTTGGTGTATTGAAGACTTATAGGTTAAGGACTAATATGTTTGTGAGTGTACACATGCTCTATAAGTCGATGAGGAGTTTGATATTTACGATGAAAGTTGACCCCTAAAAATGTATGTCTTCAGCTGAAGACTTTGGTTCTCCTGAAGACTTTGAAAGTGAAGAAATTGGTGTGACCTTGAAGACTTGGATATTCATGCGAGGATTATGAAGCGTGAAGACTTTTGTTTTCGTAGTTTCATTTTCTCTTTCTTGAGTCATAGGAAACACCGTAGTGTTAAAGGGGGTCAAGGTAATACTAAGGAAAGTGATTTCAAAGTGATGCTCATCTCAAAATCCTACACCTACCCTTTCGAGTGAAGCCATTGGAAATCTCATATCAGTCCAGTCAATTTCTTCAGTGACAGAGATGAAGATCTTCTGGTCTCTGAGGAATTTGTTCTGACTGAGGAGTTAGGAATTTGCTAGTGCGGATTGCCTACACAGTGAGGAACATGATAGCCCCGAGGACTTTGAACCTAAAATATCCAATCGTTGTTGTGCTATGTGCCAGCTGTCAAAAAATATTTAACCACCTAATGGTCATATAATTGAAGGACATTTATGTCTTATCATGTCGGGCTGCTCCCTAGGCTATAAATAGCTGCCCCCTACAACCACTAGCTGGTTGGCTGCTCCGAGAAAAACTGACACTTGTCATTGAGAGAATCCCATCCTCCGAGAACTTTGATTGAAAATCATCAAGTGAGGAAAAACCCAAAACCCAAACACCTACAACCCAAAGTGATTGAGCATCACTGAAGAGATTGTTCCTGTGTGGAACTGATGCTTGTTACCTTTGAGGACTGTGTATCCTCCAGACGGTTAGGCGTCATGGTCTGAGCGTCCAAGAGGAATTGTGGATCGCCGAGTGACCAAGTCTGTGAAGGTTTGGAAGTCACCTGAAGACTTACCACGAGTGATTGAGCGAGGTCTGTGTGACTTTAGCTCAAGAAGAATACGATGAGGACTGTGTGTCCGGGGTTGTGTGTCCTCGGATTTAAATACCCAGCCGCTCCAACTAGACGTACAACTGTCACAATAGTTGGAACTGGTCTACCAAATCATTGTCTTCACCAAGCTAACTGGTTCTATTTCTTCAACCCTTTCATTTCCTCATTCATGTGTTGATGAACCTGATCATTACTGTTTGAAGACTTTGATTGAAGACTTTCTCTATTTCCTCAATCCTAATCTTCAGCCACATAGTCTTCAGCCTGCTTATCCTGTTTTCACGCTATCTATACTCTGTGCTTGTTTTCATTTCATCATGATGACTATGTTGTTGCTTTGTTATGCTTATACCTGAGTACTTATTCCGCTACTAGGGTGTCATTGCTTAGGAATTTCTTCACCTAGAAATTCCTCAGTGACGAATTTGTAAAAATCGCCTATTCACCCCCCTCTAGTCGATATAACGCACTTTTAATAACCATGAAACTATGCAACTATTGTAATTAACAAGTGCACTAGGTGTATTGTGGCCATATGAAGTTGTCTAATATTTATTCCATGGTCATTTGATGAAGGGAAACCAAACACCCTTTATCTCTCTGCGGGTTGAGAACCTTTTCTCACCCACTCGGGAGGAAAATTTCTTGTCTACAAACCTCGAGCTTGGGGGCTGTCGGTGTCAAAACCGGCGGATCTCGGGTAGGGGGTCCCGAACTGTGCGTCTAGGCGGATGGTAACAGGAGACAAGGGACACGATGTTTTACCCAGGTTCGGGCCCTCTTGATGGAGGTAAAACCCTACGTCCTGCTTGATTAATATTGATGATGTGTGTTACAAGAGTGGATCTACCACGAGATCAAGGAGGCTAAACCCTAGAAGCTAGCCTATGGTATGATTGTTGTTCGTCTATGGACTAAGGCCATCCGGTTTATATAGACACCGGAGAGGGCTAGGGTTACACAAAGTCGGTTACAATGGTAGGAGATCTACATATCCGTATCGCCAAGCTTGCCTTCCACGCCAAGGAAAGTCCCATCCGGACACGGGACAAAGTCTTCAATCTTGTATCTTCATAATCTTGGAGTCCGGCCGACCATGATAGTTTGGCTATCCGGACACCCCCTAGTCCGGGACTCCCTCAGTAGCCCCTGAACCGGCCTTCAGCGACGACGAGTCCGGCGCGTATATTGTCTTCGGCGTTGCAAGGCGGGTTCTCCTTCAAACTTCATGTTCCTGTCGAATAGTGTCCGGCTTCCTTATAAATGTTGCGCTCCTTGGCTTCTACGCCCAATAATGGCCTTCTTCCATGTGTCGTATGAATGCGAAAAGCTAGGGTATTTTTACATTGTACCCCCTAGCCGTGCGAATGAGCCGCCTATAAGAGAGGCGAGGATCTAGATCCAGCTCACACCATCCTCCATCTGCAAGTTCTCATCGAAGCGCCTCTGACAAAAATCCATTCCATCATGGATAGTCGACGCAGCTCCTCCTCCCGCGCTCCCAGCCCTAAGCCAGGAGATTGGGGGAGATGCTCAGTTCCACACAGCGAGCTAGTGGCGCTCCAAACCGAGGGATATCTTCCCCCAGCTTTCATGGTTCCGGTTCGAGCCGAACTGGCCACCTTCAAGGGTGGAAAGCAGGCGGAGAGCGTCCCCAACCCTTCCAAAGGAAAGCGGGTATGCTTCGTCCCTTATCTAATAAGGGGACTCGGATTTCCCATACATCCGTTTCTCCGGGGGCTCCTGGAGTTCTATGGACTCCATCTTCACCACCTCACACCTGCCTCCATTTTGCACATCGCGGGCTTTGTAGCTCTTTGCGAGCTGTTCCTGGGCATCGAGCCCCATTTTGCGCTGTGGAAGAGATTGTTTTGCCTCGTACCCCATTCTTATGAGGGGTCGATATATCAAGTGGGCGGAGCCGAAATATGGCGCATCGCCGAGACCGGATATCTATCTGGCACCCCGAAGAAGGCGTCCGAAGACTGGCCTTCGGAATGGTTCTACATGGAGAACGCCCCTCCGCCGGATCCAGTTCGGATCGGCCTCCCGGAGTTCAGCAATGCTCCCTTGAAGAAACGCCTGAGTTGGCGCCCGCGGAGCCCTCAATGGGAGGATGATGGGAGCGTCCATTATCTGATGGGCCGGATTAGGTTACTAGCCCACTCCGGATTGACCATGATTGGAATCATGGCCACGTGCATTATGCGAGGGGTGCAGCCACTCCAATATAGGGGCCACCCTATGTGGGATTTCAACGGGGAAGACGACGCCACCCGTCATGGCCGCAGAGGGCCGGGCTCGGCAGCCGATCTGGCAAAGATCCTGTCCGGCTTGTACAAGGGGGAGGAGGAGGACTTTCTCCGCACGAATCCATTGAACGGATTTTCCATGAACAACCCTCGGAGCTGGGTAAGCGGACGTTTATCTACCCGATCCATACTTCCAAAGTCAAGTATCTTACTTTGTGATTTCGACGCAGGAACTGCGCCGGGACGTGGAGGGCATACGAAGCCTAACTCCACATCCTGAGGATCCGGAACGATCCCTTGATCCAACCTCCGCAGAGGATCCGGACATAAAGGTGGAGCTGATTGACAGGGTGTTCCACCAACTTAGCATGGACAATGCCCTAGTCGCCATTACGGCTGACTACCCCGGTTTGTTTCCGGCCTCCCAGGTGACTACGATCGAGGTCTTGACACCATCATTTGATCCGTGCTCAACTCTGACCATCCTATACTGATGGTGCATCACAGGAGGTGCCTTTAAGGTGGGAAGCCGAACCTGCGGCGGCTGACCAGCAAGGGTCAGTTCGGCCCAGCAAGCGGAAGAGGAGTGCGACGCGAATCAAAACATCGCCGCAACGGTACGGCGCACCGTTGTTTGTAAGGGAAGGATCCCTAGGAGGTATATTAATGCTCATAACTTTTTCCAGGAGAAAGAGCGCTCGCCGGACAGTGTCCGGAGAGGTTGTCAATCAAGCCTCCGCCAGCCATGCTCCATCGCGTGGTCCGGAAGTAGAGGCAAACACAAGGCAAGAGCCGGATGCTCCTCCGACGGAGGATGCCGATAGGCTGTCCGCCACCCGGTCTGAGGTGGAGAGCGCCATGAATCACAGGCGTCGCCAGGCAGTTCTTCGTGACGCGTGTTTCTCCCTGGAGGCCTTGAATGCCTTTGATGCGGGAAACGCGCACCTCCGTGCTGCTCAAGATGGTTTAACCAGAGCCACGGAACAGTATGTGAAGGACATACGGGTAAGTAATTTTAATAGTTATATATGCTAGTAGCCCCCGAGACTTTAAATAGTTAAAATAACTGATTTAAGGATCATTTATTATGCAGGATCTTACGGAGAAGAATACCCACCTGTCCCAGGAGCTTCAAGAGTGCAAGGCCCAACTTGAGGCCGCACTGGCCGCCACAGGGGGAGCCACAGAGACCCCCGCTGGTAATACGTACTTCGAAAAGATAAGTAGTTAAAAAAGTGCGGCGTGTGCGTAAATCTGACAATAATATTGCAGAGGGCGCCAGACTAGATCCGGACAAGGAACAGCTACTGCGTCAGCTTAAGGCCGGCGAGAGGGTGCTTATGAAGGTGCAGCAGGAGAGAAACAAGCTCCAAGATGCCCACACCCAGCTAGGAGAAGAGCTGAAAGGTGTTTGGGCCCAGCTGTCTGGCTCCGTGAAGGAGAATCGGCGGCTTCATCACGGCATTTATAGTAAGTGCTTGAGCAAATTCCTTTGAAAAGAAGAATTCGGCGAGGAAGTTGATTGACAGAAATGTGTCTTTAGGTGTGCTCACAGGTCGCCCTGCGGAGGAAATGCCCGGTTCAACGGGTGACCAACTTCCCGAGCTGGTGCAACTGCTCGAACGTGTTCGACAGGCGATGAGTGGCGTCGTTCAGGCCTTATGGCCTTCCGTCTCCCTACCCGAGGGCCTTGGAGGGCTTGCTGAGAAGCTTCAGGGAGTACGGAGACGCCTCCGACTGTGGAAGATATCGGCCTGCCGTCAAGGCGCCAGGGAGGCCTGGGCCATGGTGAAGACGCGGTACCCGAAGGCTGACCCAAACCACATGGCCGAGGTCGGACCTGTGGGGCCTGATGGGAAGGAGATCCCTGTGAGCTTGATGTACGTCCAAGTAGAGCTGGCCGCGAAATATTCCCAAGAGGACTGTAAATTAGACAGCCTGTTAGATGGGATTGAAGAGGAGTACAATCAGTCAGTTTGACGATGTAATTTAAGATGACATGTAAAATGCCTTCTAGCCGGATTGTAGATAGTTTGTCTTTGCGGACCTTTTCGCTTCAACCTTGGGACCCAACAGTCCGGAGTGTGTCCGAATACCCTTACGGTTATAGAAGAACCGGGACATGCGTGGAGACAAGGCGTCGGGGTCATAATTGCTTTATCAGACAAGTGCCCAACTAGCTATGTTATATTACATGGTTAGTAAGAAATATCTTCCAGGGAGAATAGTTCCGTTAAGGGTTCCTTTCCCTGGGAGGCATGCCCTAAAGTGCATGTCCGGACTGCGAAAATAGCAGAAAAAGCATCTGGGGGCAAATAAATAAGTAATAAATCATCTTTCAAGTCACCGACCGAATATTCTCTTAAGAACGCTAGCTTTCGGCTTCACCTAGTCTGAGGTACACATCCGGCTGACCCGGCAGTAACAATCGCAGAGGTGCTCCCTTTACCTCCTAGCCGAACAATCGGGAACGTAGGGGTAAGCACAGGAGCCAGGCAACCCAGCTTGGCCAAAACTTAAGTCATATCGATGCATATAATGGTGAATAAAATTTACATGCAGAAGTATGACACATGTGTTGGGCATGAAACCCGTATAAATAAGCTTCTGTTAAAAAAGCCCCAGGTATAATGAGTGCTAGGAGCACATCAAGTGTGCGCGCACAATGCGCAAATCAGCCTATAAAGGTATTGAAAAAAAAGTGGGAAGAAGGAGGGGGACAAGAGACAGTGAAAATGTGAAAAGGTGGACGGAGGAGTGAAACGAACTCTGAGTCCGGCGTTAGGCGTAGAATCTTCGGAGACGGGCTGCGTTCCATGGGTTCGGCTCGAGTCGGTTGTCAGATGCGTTGCGTAGATGGTATGCTCCGCCGGTCAGGACTTGGTCGATGATGAAGGGACCTTCCCATTTGGGCTTAAGTTTGTCCTTTTTCTTGTCCGGCAGGCGTAGAACAAGTTCGCCAACATTGTAAGCTTTGGCCCGTACTTCTCTGCTTTGATATCTTCGAGCCTGCTGTTGATAAAATGCGGAACGAGCTTTTGCCACGTCCCACTCCTCCTCTAAGGCGTCCAAACTGTCCTTCCGATCCAGCTCAGCTTCTCTTTCTTCGTACATGCGCACGCGAGGTGAGTCATGAATCATATCGCAGGGCAGAACTGCCTCTGCGCCGTACACCATAAAAAATGGTGTGAATCCGGTAGTTCGATTTGGCGTGGTCCGCAGCCCCCAGAGTACGGAGTCGAGCTCCTCTACCCAGTGCGTGTTAGATTCCTTAAGGGACCGCACTAGTCTGGGTTTGATGCCGCTCATGATTAGACCATTTGCTCGCTCGACTTGACCGTTAGTTTGGGGGTGATAGACTGAAGCGTAGTCAAGCTTGATGCCCATGTTTTTTCACCAGAGTTTAACCTCGTCGGCCGTGAAATTCATGCCGTTATTAGTGATGATGCTGTGGGGGATGCCAAAACGGTGTACTACCCCGGATATGAAGTCTATCACAGGTCCGGATTCTGCCGTTTTAACCGGCTTGGCTTCAATCCATTTGGTGAATTTGTCCACCATGACCAATAAGTATTTGTGCTTGTGGGTTCCCCCTTTAAGGGGTCCAACCATGTCAAGCCCCCAGATCGTGAATGGCCAGGTGATGGGTATAGTTTTGAGGGCGGTGGGTGGCATGTGGCTCTGATTAGCAAAGAGCTGGCAACCGACGCATCGTTGGACTAAGTCCTGAGCATCTGCCCGGGCTGTTGGCCAATAAAATCCTGTACGGAAGACCTTGCCTACAAGGGCCTGGGCTGCGGCGTGGTGCCCACCGAGTCCGCGTGAATTTCAGCCAGGAGATTTCGCCCCTCCTCTTCGGAGATACACCTTTGAAGGACTCCGGTTGTGCTTTTCTTATAAAGTTCTCCCTCATGGACCTTGTAGGCTTTAGATCGCCGAACTATGCAGCGGGCCTTGTTTTGGTCTTCGGGAAGTTCCTGCCTAATTAAGTAGGCTAGGGATGCTTCCGTCCACGGGGCAATTACTGCCATTATTTCGTGGGCTGAAGGTGTTATTTCATTGGCTGAGCCGCCGATTGTGTCAGAATTGTCTGAGTTAGGTGATGCAGCTGGCTCCGGATTGTTATTTCCGGACTCCTCTTCCCATAATACGGATGGCTTAAAGAGCCGTTCCAGGAAGATGTTTGGAGGGACGGCGTCGCGTTTTGCGCCGATGCATGCTAACACGTCTGCTGCCTGGTTATTATCCCGGGCTACATGATGGAATTCGAGTCCTTCGAACCGAGCTGACATTTTTAGGACGGCGTTGCGGTAAGCTGCCATTTTCGGATCTTTGGCGTCAAAGTCTCCATTTACTTGGGATATTGCGAGGTTTGAATCCCCGCGCACCTCTAGGCGTTGAATGCCCATGGAGATTGCCATCCGGAGGCCGTGTGGAAGGGCCTCGTATTCGGCTGTGTTGTTGGAGTCCAAGTACATTATTTGAAGTACGTATTGGACTGTGTCTCCAGTTGGGGACGTCAAGACGACGCCAGCCCCCAAGCCAGCCAACATTTTGGATCCGTCGAAATGCATGATCCAATTGGAGTACGCGCCGTACTCTTTAGGGAGTTCGTCTTCGGTCCATTCGGCGACGAAGTCAGCCAGGACTTGCGACTTTATAGCTCGCCGTGGTTTGTAGGTTATGTCAAATGGTAAGAGCTCAATGGCCCATTTTGCAATCCTGCCCGTTGCCGCGATTGTTTATAATATCGTTGAGAGGTACTTCGGAGGCCACCGTTATGGAACACTCTTGAAAGTAGTGTCGTAGCTTCCGGGATGCCATGAACACCGCATATGCTATCTTTTGATAATGTGGGTACCGGGACTTGCATGGAGTTAAGATAGTGGATACGTAGTACACTGGTTTTTGAAGAGGGAATTTGTGCCCTTCGGTTTCTCGTTCGACGACGAGTACCGCGCTTACAACTTGATGTGTTGCTGTGATATATAATAACATAGGTTCGCCCAGGTTGGGCACGGCTAGGACCGGATTTGTTGCCAGTATGGCCTTGATTTCTTCGAGTCCGGCCGTGGCAGCATCCGTCCATTCGAAGTGTTCGGTGCGCCGAAGGAGGTGATAGAGGGGCAGAGCCTTTTCTCCCAAACGGGAGATGAAGCGGCTTAGAGCCGCTACGCACCGAGTTAGTTTTTGTATTTGCTTGAGGTCTTTTGGGATATCCAATTGTGACAGAGCTCGGATCTTGGCTGGGTTTGCTTCAATTCCTCTACCGGATACAATGAAGCCCAAAAGCTTTCCGGCTGGTACTCCGAAGACACATTTTTCCGGGTTGAGCTTAATGTCATATGCTCGGAGGTTGTCAAATGTCACCCTCAAGTCGTCTACTAGAGTTTCGACGTGTTTGGTCTTGACGACCACATCGTCTACGTATGCCTCTACTGTTTTGCCTATCTGGGTAGCCAGACATGTCTGAATCATGCGCTGATATGTTGCGCCGGCGTTTTTGAGTCCGAAGGGCATTGTGTTGAAGCAGAATGGCCCATATGGAGTAATGAATGCCGTTGCGTCCTGGTCTTTTTCTGCCATCTTGATTTGATGGTATCCGGAATATGCGTCGAGGAAGCACAATGAATCGTGCCCTGCGGTAGCATCGATGATTTGGTCGATGCGAGGGAGAGGGAAAGGGTCCTTTGGACAGGCCTTGTTAAGGTCTTTGAAATCGACGCAAAGGCGCCAAGATTTGTCCTTTTTGGTACCATTACTAGGTTGGCTAGCCAGTCCGGATGTTTTATATCTCTGATGAATCCGGCTTCTAAGAGTTTGGCTAGCTCCTCTCCCATTGCCTGTCTTTTGGGTTCGGAAAATCACCGAAGAGCTTGTTTGACTGGCTTGAATCCTTTTAGGATATTTAGGCTGTGCTCTGCCAGCCTGCGTGGGATTCCCGGCATGTCTGAAGGGTGCCAGGCAAAAATGTCCCAATTTTCCCGAAGGAATTCTCGTAGTGCGGCTTCTACATCAGGATTTAATTGTGCCCCAATGGATGTCGTCTTTGTGGGGTCCGTTGGATGGACCTGAAATTTGACTATTTCGTCTGCTGGTTTAAAAGAGGTGGACTTAGACCTCTTATCGAGTATCACATCGTCCCTATCCACCGTGGAGCGCAAGGCAGTTAATTCCTCTGCCGCTAGGGCTTCGGATAATGCCTCTAGGGCCAGTGCGGCTGTCTTATTTTCAGCGCGGAGTGCTGTATCTGGATCACTGGCGAGAGTGATTATTCCATTGGGTCCGGGCATTTTGAGCTTCATGTACCCGTAATGGGGTATAGCTTGGAAGATTGTGAATCCCTCTCGCCCTAACAAGGCGTGATATCCGCTGCCGAATGGGGCCACTTGGAACGTGACCTCTTCGGACCTGTAATTGTCCGGCGAGCCGAACACTACATCTAGTGTGATTTTTCCTGTGCAGCGTACTTCTCGACTAGGGATTATTCCCCTGAAGGTTGTGCTGCACCGCTCGATGCAGCTCCAATCAATTTCCATTTTTTGAAGGGTTTCTTCGTGGATGAGGTTTAATCCGCTGCCGCCATCCATGAGTACCTTGGTGAGACGAAAGTCGTCCACTATCGGACTGAGGACCAATGCGGCTGGTGCTCTAGCTGTTCAGAATTTAGGTTCGTCGCTGGCATTGAAGGTGATAGCCGTGTCACTCCATGGATTTGTTGTTGCTACTTGGTAGACTTCGGCGAGGCTGCGGATTGTTCGTTTCCGCATGTTATTTGATGCCAAAGTCTCGAAGACTGTTAATACCGTACTGGTGCTGCTGGGCTGGTTGCCCGGGGCTAAAAAGCCTTCACCACTTTTGGCCACCTGCCGTAATATCCAACATGCTCGAAGGCTGTGTGTTGGAGTGGCGCCCTCCGTACTGTGGATTTTGCAGGGTCCGTTGAGCCATCCCTCCAGTACGGTTCCGTACCCTTTAGGGGGGTTTTGCTTTTTGGTTTTTAACCCAGGTGCTTGAGTATGACGCACCCTTTTATTTCGGACTGGGGTTGTATTCAGGGCCGGATTGTCCCAAAACCTAGCTTCGGTTTTCCATGTACTCTCCATCGCGTAGTATTTTTGTACAATGGTCGCTAGGTCGGTGAAGCGTGTAACTTCACGACGACTGATGGCGTTTATGATTCCCTTGTCCGTGCAATTGTTGTAGAAGATTGAAATCGTGCTTTCTTCACGGCAGTCCTTTATCCTGTTCATAACCAGGAGGAATCTGGCCCAGTAATGATGTACTGTTTCATCAGGCTCTTGCCGTATTTGAAATAGATCGCTTATGTTTGGGTGGGCGGGTGGAATTAAGTTTGGAACCCCACCCGATCTGAGGCTCAAAGGCCAAGAAGCCTCCGGATTTGGAAGCTTGTTTTGTTGGATGCTTTCCAACAAATCTAGTCCAATGCCTGACTTTAGGTTCAGTATTTGATTAGCGTCCGACCCTCCGCGGTAATCCGGCATGGAGGGATCGGGAATCTGAACATAGTTGGTTTTTAACATAGAAGAAGAGTCGCCGCATTGTTCCTCTACCACAACAACATGGTGGGTAACCTGGGGAGAGTTAATTTCTCTCAGATCAGTTTTAAGCCCAATCTGATCGTAGTCGGTAGTGACTCCCAGGGCGGTGATGCGATCCAAGAGCTCGTTTACGGAGGAGAGCTCAATCGGATCTAGCTGCTCGGCGAATTCCGAGCTGACATGAAGATCGCTTTTAATGACCCGAGAGGTCATTGTCGGAGCGGTGGCCGAACAGGCGGTCATAAGAAAACCGCCTAGCCGGATAGTCTGGCCAGCGGCCAAAGCTCGCTTGACGACGGTGCCGTCTTTAAAGATGGGAAAAGGCATCCTTCCTGATGGTGACGGCACAGAGGAACTCTCAATGAAAGCACCAATGTCGGTGTCAAAACCGGTGGATCTCGGGTAGGGGGTCCCGAACTGTGCGTCTAGGCGGATGGTAACAGGAGACAAGGGACACGATGTTTTACCCAGGTTCGGGCCCTCTTGATGGAGGTAAAACCCTACGTCCTGCTTGATTATTGATGATGTGTGTTACAAGAGTGGATCTACCACGAGATCAAGGAGGCTAAACCCTAGAAGCTAGCCTATGGTATGATTGTTGTTCGTCTATGGACTAAGGCCATCCGGTTTATATAGACACCGGAGAGGGCTAGGGTTACACAAAGTCGGTTAAAATGGTAGGAGATCTACATATCCGTATCGCCAAGCTTGCCTTCCACGCCAAGGAAAGTCCCATCCGGACATGGGACGAAGTCTTCAATCTTGTATCTTCATAATCTTGGAGTCCGGCCGACAATGATAGTTTGGCTATCCGGACACCCCCTAGTCTGGGACTCCCTCAGTAGCCCCCGAACCGGGCTTCAGCGATGACGAGTCCGGCGCGTATATTGTCTTCGGCGTTGCAAGGCGGGTTCTCCTTCAAACTTCATGTTCGTGTTGAATAGTTTCCGGCTTCCTTATAAATGTTGCGCTCCTTGGCTTCTACGCCCAATAATGGCCTTCTTCCATGTGTCATATGAATGCGAAAAGCTAGGGTATTTTTACATTGTACCCCCTAGCCGTGCGAACAAGCCGCCTATAAGAGAGGCGAGGATCTAGATCCAGCTCACACCATCCTCCATCCGCAAGTTCTCATCGAAGTGCCTCTGACAAAAATCCATTCCATCATGGATAGTCGACGCGGCTCCTCCTCTCGCGCTCCCAGCCCTAAGTTGGAGATTGGGGGAGATGCTCAGTTCCACACAGCGAGCTAGTGGTGCTCCAAACCGAGGGATATCTTCCCCCAGCTTTCATGGTTCCGGTTCGAGCCGGACTGGCCACCTTCAAGGGTGGAAAGCAGGCGGAGAGCGTCCCCAACCCTTCCAAACGAGAGCGGGTATGCTTCATCCCTTATCTAATAAGGGGACTCGAATTTGCCATACATCCGTTTCTCTGGGGGCTCCTGGAGTTCTACGGACTCCAGCTTCACCACCTCACACCTGCCTCCACTTTGCACATCGCGGGCTTTGTAGCTCTTTGCGAGCTGTTCCTGGGCATCGAGCCCCATTTTGCGTTGTGGAAGAGATTGTTTTGCCTCGTACCCCGTTCTTATGAGGGGTCGATATATCAAGTGGGCGGAGCCAAAATATGGCGCATCGCCGGGACCGGATATCTATCCGGCACCCCGAAGAAGGCGTCCGAAGACTGGCCTTCGGAATGGTTCTACATGGAGGACGCCCCTCTGCCGGATCCAGTTCGGATCGGCCTCCCGGAGTTCAGCAATGCTCCCTTGAAGAAACGCCTGAGTTGGCGCCCGCGGAGCCCTCAACGGGAGGATGATGGGAGCGTCCATTATCTGATGGGCCGGATTAGGTTACTGGCCCACTCCGGATTGACCATGATTGGAATCATGGCCACGTGCATTATGCGAGGGGTGCAGCCACTCCAATATAGGGGCCACCCTATGTGGGATTTCAACGGGGAAGACGACGCCACCCATCATGGCCGCAGAGGGCCGGGCTCGGCAGCCGATCTGGCAAAGATCCTGTCCGGCTTGTACAAGGGGGAGGAGGAGGACTTTCTCCGCACGAATCCATTGAACGGATTTTCCATGAACAACCCTTGGAGCTGGGTAAGCGGACGTTTATCTACCCGATCCATACTTCCAAAGTCAAGTATCTTACTTTGTGATTTCGACGCACGAACTGCGCCCGGACGTGGAGGGCATACGAAGCCTAACTCCACAGCCTGAGGATCCGGAACGATCCCTTGATCCGACCTCCGCAGAGGATCTGGACATAAAGGTGGAGCTGATTGACAGGGTGTTCCACCAACTTAGCATGGACAATGCCCTAGTCGCCATTACGGCTGACTACCCCGGTTTGTTTCCGGCCTCCCAGGTGACTACGACCGAGGTCTTGACACCATCATTTGATCCGTGCTCAACTCTGACCATCCTATACTGATGGTGCATCGCAGGAGGTGCCTTTAAGGCGGGAAGCCGAACCTGCGGCGGCTGACCAGCAAGGGTCAGTTCGGCCCAGCAAGCGGAAGAGGAGTGCGACGCGAATCGAAACATCGTCGCAACGGTACGGCGCACCGTTGTTTGTAAGGGAAGGATCCCTAGGAGGTATATTAATGCTCATAATTATTTCCAGGAGAAAGAGCGCTCGCCGGACAGTGTCCAGAGAGGTTGCCAATCAAGCCTCCGCCAGCCATGCTCCATCGCGTGGTCCGGAAGTAGAGGCGAACACAAGGCAAGAGCCGGATGCTCCTCCGACGGAGGATGCCGATAGGCTGTCCGCCACCCGGTCTGAGGTGGAGAGCGCCATGAATCACAGGCGTCGTCGGGCAGTTCTTCGTGACGCGTGTTTCTCCCTGGAGGCGTTGAATGCCTTTGATGCGGGAAACGCGCACCTCCGTGCTGCTCAAGATGATTTAACCAGAGCCACGGAGCAGTATGTGAAGGACATACGGGTAAGTAATTTTAATAGTTATATATGCTAGTAGCCCCCGAGACTTTAAATAGTTAAAATAACTGATTTAAGGATCATTTATTATGCAGGATCTTACGGAGAAGAATACCCACCTGTCCCAGGAGCTTCAAGAGTGCAAGGCCCAACTTGAGGCCGCACTGGCCGCCACAGGGGGAGCCACAGAGACCCCCGCTGGTAATACGTACTTCAAAAAGATAAGTAGTTAACAAAGTGCGGCGTGTGCGTAAATCTGACAATAATATTTCAGAGGGCGCCGGACTAGATCCGGACAAGCAACAGCTACTGCGTCAGCTTAAGGCCGGCGAGAGGGTGCTTATGAAGGTGCAGCAGGAGAGAAACAAGCTCCAAGATGCCCACACCCGGCTAGGAGAAGAGCTGAAAGATGTTCGGGCCCAGCTGTCTGGCTCCGTGAAGGAGAATCAGCGGCTTCATCGCGGCATTTATAGTAAGTGCTTGAGCAAATTCCTTTGAAAAGAAGAATTCAGCGAGGAAGTTGATTGACAGAAATGTGTCTTTAGGTGTGCTCACAGGTCGCCCTGCGGAGGAAATGCCCGGTTCAACGGGTGACCAACTTCCCGAGCTGGTGCAACTGCTCGAACGTGTTCGACAGGCGATGAGTGGCGTCGTTCAGGCCTTATGGCCTTCCGTCTCCCTACCCGAGGGCCTTGGAGGGCTTGCTGAGAAGCTTCAGGGAGTACGGCGACGCCTCCGACTGTGGAAGATATCGGCCTGCCATCAAGGCGCCAGGGAGGCCTGGGCCATGGTGAAGACGCGGTACCCGAAGGCTGACCCAAACCACATGGCCGAGGTCGGACCTGCGGGGCCTGATGGGAAGGAGATCCCTGTGAGCTTGATGTACGGCCAAGTAGAGCTGGCCGCGAAATATTCCCAACAGGACTGTAAATTAGACAGCCTGTTAGATGGGATTGAAGAGGAGTACAATCAGTCAGTTTGACTATGTAATTTAAAATGACATGTAAAATGCCTTCTAGCCAGATTGTAGATCGTTTGTCTTTGCGAACCTTTTCGCTTCAACCTCGGGACCCAACAGTCCGGAGTGTGTCCGAATACCCTTACGGTTATAGAAGAACCGGGGCATGCGTCGAGACAAGGCGTCGGGGTCATAATTGCTTTATCAGACAAGTGCCCAACTAGCTATGTTATATTACATGGTTAGTAAGAAATATCTTTCAGGGAGAATAGTTCCGTTAAGGGTTCCTTTCCCTGGGAGGCATGCCCTAAAGTGCATGTCCAGACTGTGAAAATAGCAGAAAAAGCATCTGAGGGCAAATAAATAAGTAATAAATCATCTTTCAAGTCACCGACCGAATATTCTCTTAAGAACGCTAGCTTTCGGCTTCACCCAGTCTGAGGTACACATCCGGCTGACCCGGCAGTAACAATCGAAGAGGTGCTCCCTTTACCTCCTAGCCAAACAATCGGGAACGTAGGGGTAAGCACAGGAGCCAGGCAACCCAGCTTGGCCAAAACTTAAGTCATATCGATGCATATAATGGTGAATAAAAGTTACATGCGGAAGTATGACACATGTGTTGGGCATGAAGCCCGTATAAATAAGCTTCTGTTAAAAAAGCCCCCGGGTATAATGAGTGCTAGGAGCACATCAAGTGTGCGCGAACAATGCGCAAATCAGCCTATCAAAGGTATTGAAAAAAAGTGGGAAGAAGGAGGGGGACAAGAGACAGTGAAAATGTGAAAAGGTGGACGGAGGAGTGAAACGAACTCTGAGTCCGGCGTTAGGCGTAGAATCTTCGGAGACGGGCTGCGTTCCATGGGTTCGGCTCGAGTCAGTTGTCAGATGCGTTGCGTAGATGGTATGCTCCGCCGGTCAGGACTTGGTCGATGATGAAGGGACCTTCCCACTTGGGCTTAAGTTTGTCCTTTTTCTTGTCCGGCAGGCGTAGAACAAGTTTGCCAACATTGTAAGCTTTGGCCCGTACTTCTCTGCTTTGATATCTTCGAGCCTGCTGTTGATAAAATGCGGAACGAGCTTTTGCCACGTCCCGCTCCTCCTCTAAGGTGTCCAAACAGTCCTGCCGATCCAGCTCGGCTTCTCTTTCTTCGTACATGCGCACGCGAGGTGAGTCATGAATTATATCGCAGGGCAGAACTGCCTCTGCGCCGTACACCATAAAAAATGGTGTGAATCCGGTAGTTCGATTTGGCATGGTCCGCAGCCCCCAGAGTACGGAGTCGAGCTCCTCTACCCAGTGCGTGTTAGATTCCTTGAGGGACCGCACTAGTCTGGGTTTGATGCCGCTCATGATTAGACCATTTGCTCGCTTGACTTGACCGTTAGTTTGGGGGTGATAGACTAAGCGTAGTCGAGCTTGATGCCCATGTTTTTGCACCAGAGTTTAACCTCGTCGGCCGTGAAATTCGTGCCGTTATTAGTGATGATGCTGTGGGGGACACCAAAACGGTGTACTACCCCGGATATGAAGTCTATCACAGGTCCGGATTCTGCCGTTTTAACCGGCTTGGCTTCAATCCATTTGGTGAATTTGTCCACCATGACCAATAAGTATGTGTGCTTGTGGGTTCCCCCTTTAAGGGGTCCAACCATGTCAAGCCCCCAGACCGCGAACGGCCAGGTGATGGGTATAGTTTTGAGGGCGGTGGGTGGCATGTGGCTCTGATTAGCAAAGAGCTGGCAACCGACGCATCGTTGGACTAAGTCCTGAGCATCTGCCCGGACTGTTGGCCAATAAAATCCTGTACGGAAGGCCTTGCCTACAAGGGCCCGGGCTGCGGCGTGGTGCCCACCGAGTCCGGCGTGAATTTCAGCCAGGAGATTTCGCCCCTCCTCTTCGGAGATACACCTCTGAAGGACTCCGGTTGTGCTTTTCTTATAAAGTTCTCCCTCATGGACCTTGTAGGCTTTAGATCGCCGAACTATGCAGCGGGCCTCGTTTTGGTCTTCGGGAAGTTCCTGCCTAATTAAGTAGGCTAGGAATGGTTCCGTCCACGGGGCAATTACTGCCATTATTTCCTGGGCTGAAGGTGTTATTTCATTAGCTGAGCCGCCGATTGTGTCAGAATTGTCTGAGTTAGGTGATGCAGCTGGCTCCGGATTGTTATTTCCGGACTCCTCTTCCCATAATACGGATGGCTTAAAGAGCCGTTCCAGGAAGATGTTTGGAGGGACGGCGTCGCGTTTTGCGCCGATGCGTGCTAACACGTCTGCTGCCTGGTTATTATCCCGGGCTACATGATGGAATTCGAGTCCTTCGAACCGAGCTGACATTTTTAGGACGGCGTTGCGGTAAGCTGCCATTTTCGGATCTTTGGCGTCAAAGTCTCCATTTACTTGGGATATTGCGAGGTTTGAATCCCCGCGCTCCTCTAGGAGTTGAATGCCCATGGAGATTGCCATCCGGAGGCCGTGTAGAAGGGCCTCGTATTCGGCTGCGTTGTTGGAGTCCATGTACATTATTTGAAGTACGTATTGGACTGTGTCCAGTTGGGGACGTCAAGACGACGCTAGCCCCCAAGCCAGCCAACATTTTGGATCCGTCGAAATGCATGATCCAATTGGAGTACGCGCCGTACTCTTTAGGGAGTTCGGCTTCGGTCCATTCGGCGACGAAGTCAGCCAGGACTTGCGACTTTATAGCTCGCCGTGGTTTGTAGGTTATGTCAAATGGTAAGAGCTCAATGGCCCATTTTGCAATCCTGCCCGTTGCGGCGATTGTTTATAATATCGTTGAGAGGTACTTCGGAGGCCACCGTTATGGAACACTCTTGAAAGTAGTGTCGCAGCTTCCGGGATGCCATGAACACCGCATATGCTATCTTTTGATAATGTGGGTACCGGGACTTGCATGGAGTTAAGACAGTGGATACATAGTACACTGGTTTTTGAAGAGGGAATTTGTGCCCTTCGGTTTCTCGTTCGACGACGAGTACCGCGCTGACAACTTGATGTGTTGCTGCGATATATAATAACATAGGTTCGCCCAGGTTGGGCACGGCTAGGACCGGATTTGTTGCCAGTATGGCCTTGATTTCTTCGAGTCCGGCCGTGGCAGCATCCGTCCATTCGAAGTGTTCGGTGCGCCGAAGGAGGCGATAGAGGGGCAGAGCCTTTTCTCCCAAACGGGAGATGAAGCGGCTTAGAGCCGCTACGCACCGAGTTAGTTTTTGTATTTGCTTGAGGTCTTTTGGGATATCCAATTGTGACAGAGCTCGGATCTTAGCTGGGTTTGCTTCAATTCCTCTACCGGATACAATGAAGCCCAAAAGCTTTCCGGCTGGTACTCCGAAGACACATTTTTCCGGGTTGAGCTTAATGTCATATGCTCGGAGGTTGTCAAATGTCACCCTCAAGTCGTCTACTAGAGTTTCGACGTGTTTGGTCTTGACGACCACATCGTCTACGTATGCCTCTATTGTTTTGCCTATCTGGGTAGCCAGACATGTCTGAATCATGCGCTGATATGTTGCGCCGGCGTTTTTGAGTCCGAAGGGCATTGTGTTGAAGCAGAATGGCCCATATGGAGTAATGAATGCCGTTGCGGCCTGGTCTTTTTCTGTCATATTGATTTGATGGTATCCGGAATATGCGTCGAGGAAGCACAATGAATCGTGCCCTGCGGTAGCATCGATGATTTGGTCGATGCGAGGGAGAGGGAAAGGGTCCTTTGGACAGGCCTTGTTAAGGTCTTTGAAATCGATGCAAAGGCGCCAGGATTTGTCCTTTTTGGTACCATTACTAGGTTGGCTAGCCAGTCCGGATGTTTTATATCTCTGATGAATCCGGCTTCTAAGAGTTTGGCTAGCTCCTCTCCCATTGCCTGTCTTTTGGGTTCGGAAAATCGCCGAAGAGCTTGTTTGACTGGCTTGAATCCTTTTAGGATATTTAGGCTGTGCTCTGCCAGCCTGCGTGGGATTCCCGGCATGTCTGAAGGGTGCCAGGCAAAAATGTCCCAATTTTCCCGAAGCAATTCTCGTAGTGCGGCTTCTACATCAGGATTTAATTGTGCCCCAATGGATGCCGTCTTTGTGGGGTCCGTTGGATGGACCTGAAATTTGACTATTTCGTCTGCTGGTTTAAAACAGGTGGACTTAGACCTCTTATCGAGTATCACATCATCCCTATCCACCGTGGAGCGCGGCGCAGTTAATTCCTCTGCCGCTAGGGCTTCGGATAATGCCTCTAGGGCCAGTGCGGCTGTCTTATTTTCAGCGCGGAGTGCTGTATCTGGATCACTGGCGAGAGTGATTATTCCATTGGGTCCGGGCATTTTGAGCTTCATGTACCCGTAATGGGGTATAGCTTGGAAGATTGTGAATGCCTCTCGCCCTAACAAGGCGTGATATCCGCTGCCGAATGGGGCCACTTGGAACGTGACCTCTTCAGACCTGTAATTGTCCGGCGAGCCGAACACTACATCTAGTGTGATTTTTCCTGTGCAGAGTACTTCTCGACTAGGGATTATTCCCCTGAAGGTTGTGCTGCACCGCTCGATGCGGCTCCAATCAATTTCCATTTTTTGAAGGGTTTCTTCGTAGATGAGGTTTAATCCGCTGCCGCATCCATGAGTACCTTGGTAAGACGAAAGCCGTCCACTATCGGACTGAGGACCAATGCGGCTGGTGCTCTAGCTGTTCAGAATTTAGGTTTGTCGCTGGCATTGAAGGTGATAGCCGTGTCACTCCATGGATTTGTTGTTGCTACTTGGTAGACTTCGGCGAGGCTGCGGATTGTTCGTTTCCGCATGTTATTTGATGCGAAAGTCTCAAAGACTGTTAATACCGTACTGGTGCTGCTGGGCTGGTTGCCCGGGGCTAAAAAGCCTTCGCCACTTTTGGCCACCTGCCATAATATCCAACATGCTCGAAGGCTGTGTGTTGGAGTGGTGCCCTATGTACTGTGGATTTTGCAGGGTCCATTGAGCCATCCCTCCAGTACGGTTCCGTACCATTTAGGGGGTTTTTGCTTTTTGGTTTTTAACCCAGGTGCTTGAGTATGACGCACCCTTTTATTTCGGACTGGGGTTGTATTCAGGGCCGGATTGTCCCAAAACCTAGTTTCGGTTTTCCATGTACTCTCCATCGCGCAGTATTTTTGTACAATGGTCGCTAGGTTGGCGAAGCGTGTAACTTCGCGACGACTGATGGCGTTTATGATTCCCTTGTCCGTGCAATTGTTGCAGAAGATTGAAATCGCGCTTTCTTCACGGCAGTCCTTTATCCTGTTCATAACCAGGAGGAATCTGGCCCAGTAATGATGTACTGTTTCATCGGGCTCTTGCCGTATTTGAAATAGATCGCTTATGTTTGGGTGGGCGGGTGGAATTAAGTTTGGAACCCCGCCTGATCTGAGGCTCAAAGGCCGAGAAGCCTCCGGATTTGGAAGCTTGTTTTGTTGGATGCTTTCCAACAAATCTGGTCTGATGCCTGACTTTAGGTTCAGTATTTGATTAGCGTCCGACCCTCCGCGGGAATCCGGCATGGAGGGATTGGGAATCCGGACATAGTTGGTTTTTAACATAGAAGAAGAGTCGCCGCATTGTTCCTCTACCACAACAACATGGTGGGTAACCTGGGGAGAGTTAATTTCTCTCAGATCGGTTTTAAGCCCAATTTGATCGTAGTCGGTAGTGACTTCCAGGGCGGCGATGCGATCCAAGAGCTCATTTACAGAGGAGAGCTCAATCGGATCTAGCTGCTCGGCGAATTCCGAGCTGACGTGAAGATCGCTTTTAATGACCCGAGAGGTCATTGTCGGAGCGGTGGCCGAACAGGCGGTCATAAGAAAACCGCCGAGCTGGATAGTCTGGTCGGCAAAGCTCCCTTGACGACGGTGCCGTCTTTAAAGACGGGAAAAGGCATCCTTCCTGATGGTGACGGCACAGAGAAACTCTCAATGAAAGCACCAATGTCGGTGTCAAAACCGACGGATCTCGGGTAGGGGGTCCCGAACTGTGCGTCTAGGCGGATGGTAACAGGAGACAAGGGACACAATGTTTTACCCAGGTTCAGGCCCTCTTGATGGAGGTAAAACCCTACGTCCTGCTTGATTAATATTGATAATGTGTGTTACAAGAGTGGATCTACCACGAGATCAAGGAGGCTAAACCCTAGAAGCTAGCCTATGGTATGATTGTTGTTCGTCTATGGACTAAGGCCATCCGGTTTATATAGACACCAGAGAGGGCTAGGGTTACACAAAGTCGGTTACAATGGTAGGAGATCTACATATCCGTATCGCCAAGCTTGCCTTCCACGCCAAGGGAAGTCCCATCCGGACACGGGACGAAGTCTTCAATCTTGTATCTTCATATTCTTGGAGTCCGGCCGACCATGATAGTTCGGCTATCCGGACACCCCCTAGTCCGGGACTCCCTCAGGGGCCAACAACACCAACAAGAGAAACAAGGATGGTTAGTAGGTAACAAGCATTGCACCATATTAACTTTAGGTGGTTACATTTAATTGTATATTTACTGAAGATAAAAAAGCCAGAAAATATGTCCTTTAATAACGCTGGCATCAAATGCATGTATAATCCATAAAATTTGCAAATATAAATCTAATCTACACAAAAAATAATCGCTTAAGACAAACTTTACCATTAATATTATTTGTACCGTGATTAGTCTGTAAAGATACCATCAGCTACATAATGTCCTTTTTGTATCAATTTGTAGCTTCTTTGGAAAAGGAGGATAACCTCCAGCCTCTGCATAGCGATGCATGCAGTCATATATTATTAAGAAAAAAAATCCATTTTACTACCATGAAGAAACTCGGTGGTTCACAGTCCCTGATGTTTTTTTGTTCCTTTAAACCCCTCAACAATGCGATACCGGTCAAAAAACACCCCTCAGTGGTTTGCCCCGATCGGATGCTGACGTGGACACGGTAAATGGCAGTATTTGACCTATAGTGGGTCCCTCTCCCATAGCCACTCTCACTGACTATTGGGTCCGGTCAATATTAACTATGCCAGTCAAATATGACACATGGGGCCCACATCTCAGTTGCACAGAAACTAACAGAGGATTTATTTAGCCCTAACTACATCATTAATAGCGGGGGACACACATGTCATTGTCTCGAACTAAACTTAATCAACCTAAACTAATGACGCTGCATGTCGACACGGCCGGGGTTAACTGGCGGCGACCTCAAATCACGAAGGTGTTCCGCTGGAGGCCCCGACGGCGGCGTTGGAGGCTATCAGGTCATAGCTTGCGCTTGCGTGCATCCATGGTTGGTTGTAGGAGGCCATGGGATGGTCGGAAATAGGCTACCGACGAAGCTGAGCGGCGGCAGAGGCACGGCTCTAACGACGTTGGTGTTACGACACGAACCCAAGCGAACTAGATAGTGGGGTGGAATCTATGGACCTATGGGGGCACGACAGGTAGCATAGCGATGCAAGGGGAGCTCGCCAACGAGGAGCATGACGACCATGGCGAACGGCGGCGCTAAGCTCGCGTGGACGACGACTATAGCATGAGTGTGATCTCTAAAGGAGAGGGGAAACTGAGAGAGGCTCACCGCGAGTCTAACAATGGCGAAGGCTGGGCCGGGGCTCATCTATGCACGGCAAATCCTTTGTCGGTGTCCGGCGGCTGCAGTCGGAGAAGACAACCCGATTGGGTCAAGTTCGGGCATATGGGCTTGAATCCTTCGGTGCAGAGGACCGGTGTGAGATTTTGGAGGCTCTGGACATGGTGGTTTGGTGAGGGGTGGCCGGTGGCTACTTCGACGGCTGGCGGTGCTCTGTGGTGTTCAAATTTGAGAGAGCAGGGAAAGAATGAGACACAGTGCTCCTAGTTCAGCCCCAGCCCGACGTACTGGTCGCCGCTGGCGACCCCGGCTCCCCGCACCTGTCGCCGCCGGTGGCCAGGCCACGTGCGTCGCCGGCCGGAGAGGCCCAAGGCTACACATGGAAGGGGGAGGAGACCCCACAGTCAACAAAACAGTCTTGACCGAGTCCAACTCAACAAAACCACCTGACAAGGTCCACTTCGGGTGAGTATTGAACGACATTGGTTTTATTAAGGGGTTAAGTGAACCATTTTGGACTTCAAGGGGTTATGTGAACCATCGACTTTCTTCAGGATAGTAAAATGGACTTATTATTATTATTATTATTATTAATGCAAAATCTAGCAGCCGAACAACCTCGACCCGGAAATAAAGCGGAAAACAAACTTTGAGGCTGCATACCTCGCGGCAATAACTCCCCAGATAGCCACTAACCCTATATTACAAGACAGATCAGAAACAAAAAATACACAACTCCTAGGTTACGCCTTCAAGAAGGAACTAACGCATGTGAGCCGATGATGGCGAGTCCACCACAAGGTTGAACTCCGGATTCTCACCCCAAAGCCAAACTTCAATCCACCACCTTCAGCAAAGATATGACCCATGCGCGTGTCAACATGCCCAATCAGAGATCTTGTGTTTCCACCGGAATGCATAAACTAATCGTTGACGCCATATGTATCGCCCGCCCTTATCCGTCTACCGATGCCTCGATAGCCGAATACCTCTAGAGAAGACAACGGAAGACAAAGACGTCTCATATCGCTTGCCTCCCGCTATTGTCGCACCACCTTCAACCCAACAACAAAATACTAAACATGACACCTTCGTCGGAGCCACCGTGCATAGCTCGAACTACGATCTCAAAAATCTTGTCATGGTAGACCATGAGGTGTCTGTATTAACATAAGAAATCTTGACCTTTTAAGTTCCCAGATTATCATATTGTACTTCTCCACCTAACATGTACTCTCCCGTTTCAGGTAAATTGAAGTTTTAGGTTTGTTCTAAGTCAAACTTGTTTATTTGTCAAAAGAAAGTCAGACTTGTTTAAGATGACCAAGTTTCTAGAAAAATGCTCTGACACCACAATGGAAATATATTTTATGAAGATTCTAATGAAACTAATCTGATATTCTAGATGATGGTATATTTTTTCGACTTGGCCAAGCAAGTTTGACTTAGGATAAAGGTAGAACTTCGATTAATTTTGAACGGAGATTGCCAAAACTTCCTTCTAACATACTTTTCCTTAGATATATTATATCCACATTTTTTTATGAACTACCAACATTTTTGCGCTATCATATGTTTCAAAGGAGATATTTTCTCCTCTTAGCAAAAGCAAGACTATCGTAGGTGCTCCAAGTTCTCTTACTCTTTATCTCGCACTCTCTAAGCATGGTAGAATTTTTTTCACATGATTTCCCTTGAACAACTATCCTTTTCATGTGGGAACACATTTTCACTTTCCTTTTCTATGAGAGGGGAAGCATTAGGTATGCTCACTTTATGTTGCTTTGTGAACTACAGTACTAATTTTCTACCACCATATTTTTTGAAAGAAATATCTTCCCCTATGAGAGAAACAGAGATAGGTGCTCTAGAATCTTCTACCATTCAATGAGCTTTTTTCAGTGTCTAAAAGCAAGGCAGACAATTTGACGTAGTTTCTCTTGATCAAATATCCTTTTCAAGAGGGAACACAATTTAACCTTTCTTTTCTTTGAGAGGGAAGCATTAGGTTTGTTCACTTTATAGTGCTTACGTCTTATAATATGAACTTGCCTGCCGATTGCAGGGACACAGTGTAAAATAAATAAACAAAATAGATAAGCACGGATGTGTACTTCACGGTGGAAAGCTAGGCGCCGTCAACAAAAGAAGACACGAATGGTGGAAAGCTATGGAAGTATGATGGCTCAAGCATATGTGGAAAGATTCGCTCTCTAGAAAGAGGCATATGCATACTGAAAATGATGTTTTCTTGGATTCTTAATAGCAACGGTTGATTTCCTTGAGGCACTTTGCATGCACGAGAAAAATTAAATTAAGTTCAGTCATGGACGAATAATCACACTTAGCTTTTCCCCCCAAAAAGAACAAAAAAATGTTACTTTTACTTGTATACGTAGTGAAGCAAAGTCTCATATTTTGACTCCTATGTGTGCTTCAATTCACACAAGTTGACAAACAGGAATTCTTGAGGTCACGGTTGCATTAGTATTCAACCAGTAGGTAAACTGTTGGGCAAGTTCTTCTCAACCAGCAAGCCTTTCAGAAAACACACGAAATGAACTGAAAAACAAGTGCGACCTACTCCGACAGAGAGTACACTGGGAGTCCAACAAAATGGACAAATGTCCTAAGATCTAGATACGATGACACATGGAGAGGCGATAAAAATCCCCAAATGCGTAGATTAAGTCTATCCGCATCTATATAACCGTCAGATTTACATGTGGGGGAGAGACATGTATCGATCCGAGGAGAGAATCTGAAACTTTTTGCCTCTGCAAGCCATGGGGTTGGTGAGATTTACAGGTCAGATGCAGGGATGCAAATAGTCCCTAGGATCTCGATGCGATAACGCATGGGGAGGCGACGAAAATCCCAAAATCAAAATGCATCGATCAATTCTATGCAAGATCTGTGTACATACATGTAACTGTCAGATTTACACGTGGACGGGATACGTTTCCTGGGAGAGAATCTGAGGTCGGTACTACACGAAGCTTTTTCTCTCTGCAAGTCATGAGGTTGGTGAGAGCAAACAGGCGCTGCAAAAGGAAAAGATGGCACCGATAGTTTCTAGGCAGAAGTATTCTTCCCGGAAAAGAGAGCTTGTAGGCAGAATTCATAGGTGCCGCCACGTTAAGAACAAAAGCTTCTTTTTTTGCTACCTAGGTTCGCCAGGAATCTTTAATCCTAGCTAGCTAGCTACTACTGAATTTTACAGGATTCTAGAATTAGCCAGCAGCAAGAACCCGAATTTGTTCCCTCTCTCGGCCGACTAATCTGGGGACCTACATTTTGTAGTGGAATTTATGGATCCGGTGCTGTTTTGTTGGGAAACTTTAAGCGCCTGACCTGCATCGAACTTAGGGTTGAGCATCTTGGTCTGTGATTATTGTCCTTAACCTCTTATGTTGGCCAACCAACCATTCTGCAGTTACAGGAGCATGGCCATCAATTCGCATGGTTGAGACGGGTGAATCACTTGTACCGGAAGTTTACTTTGACAGTGACGGGTTCTAACCTCTGCTCTCAATAGTACAGGCAATGCTTTTCCAACTTTTCAAGGGGCCATGGTTAACATGGACTATTTTGGCCGGTAGCTACATGAACCTAGCTTATGGCCACAACCATGCATTGATGCTTAATGCTGCATTTTTTTTTACTCCTTTAACTTTTTTTTTTCAGAATCGCCTGTAACTTTATTCACACTTACAACTATTACAGATGCACTGCATTGGATTCATGAATCAAGAAATTATGGAGTAGCTCACAGAACTAAGAATTATAAAGAAATCTTTGGGAGACATCATCGCTGCGGTATCAATGCATACAAATGACATGATCAATAAGGTACATAAGGTACATAGTGTCATAAAAATATTACACTTTATTTTCGAAACCGAGGCATGGATTTGCATCATCTCTATACGTCACTTGCAATTGTCCAACTGAGCTCAACCTGTAGCTTGCAGACTAAAACGGGATCCTGCAGAGGAAGTAGGCTCTTGGCTGACAAAAGTATAGAGAGTGGGCAAAAGCGAGAGAGATGAGGCGAGCCAGCCATCCATGTTCACAAGAAGTACAGGGAAAAGAGGATGTATATGTCATACATTGGCCTGATGGGGCAGCTCCATGCGTTGGGTGTTCAACAAACTAAATAGTGCCCCATACATCTTTACTTATGTGGAAGAGATGAAGCACTAGGAAGGTGATGCTTCCATTGTACATGCCCTAAGTGTTTGACCCAAAGGTTGGATCCCAATATTACAAAGCAATCACTCTCGCAACATGATTTCACTCATGTAAGTGCATGTACCTATCACAGTCAGACACTATTGGAATTAGAGAATTTGCCGTCTGCCAGTTCTTTACCGTCAGCTGGCGGACGACAAAGAAGGTTTTTGCCATCAGCTACCAAGAAGCAGACGATAAACAACTGGCAGACGGCAAAGAAGGTCTTTGCCATCGGCCATTTCTTTGCCGTCCGCTGGCTGACAGCAAAGAATCTTTGCCGTCCGCTGGCTGACGGCAAAGAGGGAGGTGGCACCCACTAACAAAAAAACTTAACGCCCCCCTCTTTGTCGTCTGCAGCAGACGGCAAAGACAAAAAAAAGCGGACGGCAAAGGCGGGGCAGACGGAAAGGCTAACCTAACTAACCTAACT
>NC_041391.1:570837945-570848136 GCF_002162155.2 Triticum dicoccoides
CCTGACCGTCCCACTGCCTCGGAGCCCCGCCGCCCCCACACCCGCCCACCACCCCGGCGCCAACGTCGCCCCCGGATCCGGTGAGTATTTTTTTTTCTTTTTTCTTTTTTGTTGTTGTTTAATTGTTAGTGTTAGATTTAGGGCTAGATATGGGGTACCTGGCCGGATTAGCCTAAGGGGCCGAGTGGCCATGCTGATGATGGCGGGGAGCCGACTGATATTGAGGAGGAGGGGGGCACCGTCTACCAGTGTGGTTGTACATGGCTCCCGGACGTGCCGGCGACCCGCGAGCAGAGGTGGTTGATTTTCCCTGATGGGGAGAGGTAAGTGCATTTAATCTTTTTGTACCCTTCTGCATTCACGTTTCTTCAAATATCTAATGCGTTGGCCTTGTCATGCTGCAGGGGTTGGGACCACCATCATAGTGTCCGCCGGCCTAACTCCATCCTTGGAGTTCTTTGTCGGCAAAACTTTCCGGGGTTTGTCACGTTGCCTGGTGAGGGTCGGCTTCCAGAGCTTGGATTGAGTTGGGAGCACTACTTGGCTGCCTCGGCCCCGCCGGGTGAGATTATCGACGGTGTCTTGTGCAAGACGAGGGCAGACGTGGCGATTAGAAAGTTCTGGGTAATTTCTCCTTTACACAATTAAAAATCTTCAACTAGCTAGTTATTAATTGTACTAATCAATATTGTCTCATTTCATTGCAGACATTCTACAGGTGTGAGGAGGGATACGAGGAGGAGGCGGCAAATGTTATCGATAACGTCTACAAGCGCCTACTACAGAACTTACGTCACGAGGCTCGGGTGCAGGCTGTTCGAGACTACTACGCCTCGCATGGTATCAAGAAGACCAAGCCGGCGTGCCGCAAGAAGTTCTTGAGTAAGGAGGAGTACATGAAGGTAATTCTTAAGGCCTTGTACTTTACTTCCTTCATTTAGTAATTCATAGCCGTAGCGCTCAAGTTTCTATTTCCTAACTTAGGCCCCTCCGAGATGGTGTGCGGATCGGATGGATTGTTGGGAGGTGTTGGTCAATGAGTGGTGTTCAAAAGAATGGCTAGCCCTCCACAACGAGGCCAAGGATAAACGTACCCAAATGGAAGGTGTGCCACACCATCAAGGCAGCTCCAACTTATATTAGTATGGGCGGAACTTGGTATGTGGTTTGCTTCATGATTCATGCAATTCGTTCATCATGCTAGCTTCAGCCCTTTAATTACTAATTTACTTTGTTTCTCTCTTTCAGACACGCTACAATAATGCGGATAAGGTGCCAGAGGTGTACGACATGTATGCCATGGCCCACACTGGTCTTACAAGAAAGTCAAGGCATTCTCTGCGTCTGACCTCGATGATCCAAAAAACTTCACCAGCATCTCCTCCCACGACAAGCTCGTGAAATATAGAGATCAGGAGAAGGCGAGGAAAGGGGAGGACTTTAACCCGAGCCAGGGTCCCATTGATACAGAGCTGCTGATGATATCTGGTGGCGGGAGGTCCCATGGCTCCATAGCCATGGGAGATGGACTTATCTGTTGTCCTAACACTCTCCCGGAGATCAAGGCGCGCCAGTCGAGCTCCGCTCCTGAGACAAGGCCTCGTGAACGGCCAGTCCAACTCGCCTTCAAGGTTAGTTATACGTACTCAGCTATCTTTCTCCATTACATTGTGTGCGCTTCCATCAATGATTACAAATGGTAACGAGGAGTGGTGTTGCAGGCTGCTATACAGAGTGAGAGAGATAGAACAGAGAAACTTATGGCGGAGGCGGCGGAGAGGCAGCGGGAGTTGGAGGAGAGGACGACAAAGATGTTGGAGGAGGAGAGGGCACGGAATGACATGCATGCAAGGGCCATGTACGAGCTCCTTGTGGTAAGTTTTTTCTACACATTAGCCAAAACATTCATGTAGTGTTTGTCTCACTAACTAGTATGACTGAGTCGTCAAAACCAAATGTGCAGTCTGTGTGCGAGAAGTCCGGTCAGACCGCTCCGCTGATGCTAGTGATTGCTCCTGGGACCATGGTGAGTTTAATTTGAATGGTCATTACTTACTAGTCTTAACATTTGAGTGTCATCATGCTAACGAGACATTGGAAATGATCTTTGGTGCAGCGTAACTCCAGACAAGCATCACACGATCCTTCTCCAGCTACCGGCATGAGCCACCCTGCTACTACACCTCCATGATCACGGTAAGTGTCTCTAGTGTTTTGCTTAACAAATGCATAAAGACCTAGACTTAGCTTTATTTCCTCCAATATGCTTACCATAATGACTTAGAGTTAGCTTATTTTCCTCCAAAATGACTTAATAAGCTTACTGACCTCCAAAACCATCCATTTTACCTATGTTAGCTCTAAAATGATCTGTACTTAAAATGGCATAATTAGCTTAGTTAACTCATAAACAATCCATTTTACCTAAGTTAGCTCTAAAATGACCCATTTTACCTTACTTAGCTTATAAATGATCTATTTTACCCAAGTTAGCTCTAAAATGACCTATTTTAATAGCTCCTAAATGATCCATTTTACCTACGTTAGCTCTAAAATGACCTATTTTACCTAGGTTAGCTCTAAAATGACCCATCTTACCTAGGTTAGCTCTAAAATGATGCATTTTACCCAAGTTGGCTCTAAAATGATCCATTTTACCTAGATTAGCTCATAAATGATTCATTTCACCTAAGTTAGCTCACAAACGATCTATTTTACCTAGGTTAGCTCCAAAATGACCCATCACACCTAGGTTAGCTCTAAAATGATGCTTTTTACCTAAGTTAGCTCATAAACGATCCATTTCACCTAAGTTAGCTCATAAACGATCCATTTCACCTAAGTTAGCTCTAAAATGATCCATTTCATCTAGGTTAGCTCCAAAATGACCCATCTTACCTAGGTTAGCTCCAAAATGACCCATCACACCTAGGTTAGCTCTAAAATGATGTTTTTTTTACTAAGTTAGCTCATAAACGATCCATTTCAACTAAGTTAGCACATAAACGATTCATTTCACCGAAGTTAGCTAAAAGATGATCCATTTCACCTAAATTAGCTCATAAATGATCCATTTCACCTAAGTTAGCTCATAAATGACATATACTTCTTGTTCTACTCTTCTTCTTCTAGCACATTTTTCTAACTTTTTTATTTGCCATTTTGCAGATTTCATTCACTTCACGGAAGCTAGCTTGCTATGATGGAGTGCTTGTTTTTTCTTTCATTCTCTTCAAGTATTCTTCTAGCTTGCTATCTTGATGAAACTTTGCATTGTAATATGTATGGATGGAACAATGTGTGTGTGTAACTTGGTATGTATGAATTGATGGAACTATATATGTATGTATGATAAAACTTATGTGCTAGATATGTCATATGTTTGCTGTTAAATAGCCCTGTGAAATATATATATTTGCTGTGAAAATTGTTGGATTTAAAAAAAAACAGAAAAAAGAGGTAATGCAGGATCTTTGTCGTCAGCCACTGATGGCAAAGCTACCTTTGCCGATAGTCGCGGACGGCAAAGAAGCCAAGCGGCGGCCACCTGTGCTTCCTGGTGGGCTGACCCATTTGGTCAATTTGCCTACAGCGACGGACGGCAAAGGCTTTGCCTGCAGCAGCGGACGGCAAAGGCTGCCGTTAGCCATCTAACGAACTAACAGCGTAATTATTGCCGTCTGCTTTCTTTGCCGTCAGCTGCTGACGGCAAAGGCCCCTTTGCCGTCATTTGCCGTCAGCCTCAGAAAGCAGACGATAAAGTAGCTCTTTGCCGATCCTTACTTTGCTGGAGACCTTTGCCGTCCGCCATGGTAGACGGCAAAATAGCTGATTCCTGTAGTGAGAGCTATGCCAACTCCATCCCAACGAGCGAATTCGAGAAGGATCAAAGCCTGAAATATCAACTATGATGAAGCGCCAATCTGACGGCGCCACACACATAGACGTTTCACGTGAGGGAAAGGAAAAGATCATTGGCCAACCAACCATTCTACAGTTCAAAAAGAATGGCCTTTCAGTTCGCCTGGTTGAGACGGATGAATCACTTGTACCTCAAGTTTTGGTGACAGATTCCAACCATTGCTCTCAATGGTAAAGATCCCCCCGCCCCAACTTTTGAAGGGGCCATGGTTGGTTAAAATGAGCTAAGTTTGGTTGATTGGTACATGTACTAGCTTATGGTCGCGACCATTCCTTGATGCTTGCTGCAATTTTCACGTATTTAACTTGATACTCCCCAAACTTTCCTTTTTTGATTCAGTGATTCCTTTGTTGCAGTTACAATGACTCCCTGGCTCCGGCGACACAAAGTAGTTGCAACATCGGATTTCTCCTGAGCCTGCTTGCATTTTTATGTTCTTCAAACGTGTTCTTGTAAGGCTAGTACTCGTACTTGTTATTTGGCTTCTAACCTGGCCTGTTGATAACAAATGTCGATTCTTAAGCTCAGGTCCATTCACGTCGAGCCAATAACGCGCAGCTGCCATCGACGCGCTTCCGCGGTTTCGCGTAGTTTTACGACGAGCCATCTTGGCTAGACACACGCACGGCCCAAACGTCTCACATCTTTCTGTGACCCATGACGTTGTCTGATCGAAAAGGAAAAGAAGGAAAGGTGAGACGTTGTTGTCCCGGCGCGTACGGTCGAATGGACCGGGCGTTTGTACGTATCCTCACAACCAAACAGCCAACTGTGTGCAGTACACCTCGAGTTCAACAGCACGTGAGAATCATCCAGAAACAAAGGTTATACCGTCAGACCAAAGTAAAATCCGATGGATCTCATGCTGCAAGAACAACGCCGTGTACATGAATCCTTCTATCCATACGTACGTTTGTGCGTACAAGAGCATAAGAGGATATCGCTTATCGTTAGCGTCTCGATCAACTGAACATTAAAGATTAATTAAAAATTGGCCGATTAATTAATTTTATCGGTTGGCTATTAATCGGCCATTTTTTTACAAATCTCAGGTTCCCAACACCAAAATAAATTGGACAGAAGTGTTACCTTGATTACTAGCGTTTGAATCCTCGTATAATGACAAACAAAATAGGACAACATTACATATAGCGTAACAAGGTCCACAAAACAAAATAAACATAGTTTTTGCCAATAGACTGCTATGAATAGGCCCGATTTAATGGTAGATTCTCGATAAATCGCTTGTCATAGCGATAAATCGGCCCAAACGATAAACGGTGAAGATAAGGCATAATCTTATTGGTCACCTCAAGAGTAGCGATAAATCGGACGATAAGAGCAACTCCAACGATCCGACTCAAACGGACGGCGATTCTGTCCGCTTTTTGTCCGTTTGGGTCGGCTGCCAGCCCAGCGTCCGTTCTGTTTTAGATATGGGTCAGCAGGGCGCCCAACGCGCCGACCCATATGTGCCGACGTGGCTGGCTGCCCTCTATTTTTTGCATATTGCATAGTTTGAATCAAAATAAAATCGTTTTGAACAGAATAAAATTGCATAGTTTATTACGAGCCAAATGAAAATAAAAAGGTCTCACATAGTTTTGCAAACGAATAAAAAAAAGATATATCTATTGGTTGCCAACATGAGCCCACATATGCTCAACCAAATTATTTTGCAGTTGCACGTGAGTTTCCCAATCACGCATGTCTTCATGAAATTGTGAAAAATGAACTCGTCGGCGGAGTCCATTTTGTACCTTGGCAAACTGTCGAACAATTTGCGAGCTTCAACGAAGGAGATGGCCGGCAAAGGGAGTCGCGACGCGCACGGACCAGCTGCTGTCCTGCCGGCGTCCGACGAGCGTGCCGGCTTCCGACGAGCGTGCCGGTGAGGATCTGGTCGGGCGGCGAGGCGGCTTCTTGGTCGGGCGGCTGTGTGGTGGGGGGCGCAGGGGGTGGGAACCAGTCAACTCCCGGCGGCAAGACGTCGGCGGCGGACGACATGGGAGTGGGCGGATTGGAGGCCCCGACAGCTGGCACACTCGCCGGCAAAAAAATGGGCGGCGGCGTCGCGACGAAGGAGGAGGGCAATGTGACACAGACCAACGGGCCCCGGGAAGGAGAGGCGCGGGCGTCCGTCGTGTGTCCACGCCAACGCAAAGCCGGCTAAAAAATGGGCCGGACGAAAAACGGACGCGCGTTCGTTTGGGTCAGCGCGTTGGGCCGACTTTTCTGTCCATGCCGACCCAAACATACGGCGACGGGCGAAATGGGTCGCTTCATTGAAGTTGCTCTAAATCGCTGAATCGGAAGATTATTTGAACAAGACACGCTTACGCATGCGTAGGCCCCAGACCAAAACCCCACGGGCATCGTACGTACTGTACCACGGTTGCCACGAGTAATTGCCTGGGATCGACTGGGAGCTGTAACGGAACGATGAACGGCACTGTGTCAGCGATCAGTCGTAGGAGCAGCAGAGACCCATGACGTGGTCCAAGGTTTGGCTCCTGTCACGTCACCGCCTGCTCGGCCGGGACCCGACGCGTCACCCACGCGCGTACGTGCGTCCGAGCCGAGGGCTAGGCAACGCTGACGTTGACGGTGACGTTGACGTTGACGCGCGCGCGCTGGGGAGTCGGAGACGGAGCCGACGCGAGAACAATCTCGTTCTCTCTCTTGGAAGGAAAATTCTCTCATTTTTGGTTCCTCTATGGTGTTGATCCACACGTTTGTGTAGGTGTAGGTGTAGGTTTTTGACTTGATTAACCAGCTAGCTGCCCTCAGAAGTCTAGCTAGCACTAGTAGCTAGGAGTACGACTCTGTTAAAAATCCGAGTTGCCAACGCCAGCGCGCATGAGCCGTACGTGCATGCATGCCCGCCATACACGTACCCTCGTACTCCTACTACCGTCTACCGGTGTACTAGTGGCGCGCTTACTTGGCCGGCCACTTAGAGCATGGTTAATAGTATAGCCAGCTGCTGGCTATAAGTCAGTGCCATGTCATTTACAACCCATCTTATAGCTAACATGTATAATAGTAGATCAAAAGTATATTATTTTTTTATTATGTGGTCCATTTTTCATTCTCACAAAGTGCCTAGGAGCACGTGCTAGAGCTGGCTCTTCACGAAGAGCCCGCTTACCTTCTCTCTCTTCTTCTCTTTCTTCTAACTAAGCAGAAATATACTAGTTTATTTCTTATAGCCCGCTGACTAAGCTCTATTGTACTTGCTCTTAGGCTGGCTAGCCGGTGTGAATTTCCGTGCCTCTGCCGACTTATATATGTACATAAAAAACAAGGTCACCTTCACGTGTGGATATACACGGGTGGTTTGTATGTATCATGACCGACATGGACGTTTACGTGGTGGCGTGCTCCGCTGCTATTCCGGGTTTTGTTAAGCCAATTCTCTCCCAAATACATGGAGTTTTCGCGGTAGTAGTATACTAGTATAGCATTATTGATTGAGACCGATGCTTACGTGCGGTGTGGACCTGTAGGGATGATACATATGGCCATATGGGACAAGTTTTGCAGGTGAGCTGTTTCTTCTGTATAACTGTGACGGGACGGTATCTCTCTTGCGATCTTCAAACCCACCTGAATTGTTATCACGTACGGGTGTACACCATTTAGCTCAATTTTGCCTAGACCTCACTGCCGGAATAAGCCTAGTCCTGGGTGGGAAACGGTTGGGTTGGGCCAAGGACATGGAAGTGGTATCACACAAGTTGTTGCTTAATCCGGTAACGGCACTCGTCAATTCTGCTGTCACGGGAATGCAACACTTGGCTTAATTTCAGCTTAAGTTGCACTGCCGGAATAAGCTTATTCACTCGCAGCATGCAGATTGGTGTTACTTAATTCGGTAGCAACTAACCCACACCCATCAATTCAGTTAGTCATCGCGCATCGCAGTCAGGAGACACATGCATGGTCATGGACGGCACAGTACTCATCATCGTGGAGTCACGATCATGTAAGATGTAATTACGGCGAATCACTGCCAGCAGAGCCAGTGCAACAGGAAACTACTTCACATAATAATCGAGTTATTCATATCAGTAATAATGCATACATGGTCGAATCTCAATGATCAGCCACCAGCAGTTGTACTGACGCCAGCTGCCCACAACATCTGGTTGCCTGGCGGCTGGCGCCGGGGCGTTGGCCCAACCCGAACAGTGGACAAACTCGTCGAAAATCATTCAAGATGGGTACGTGTAGCCGTGTACGTGCCTCCTTGAACGGAGCTGAAGGGCCGTCCATCCATCCAATCATTCATAACGGAATCATGCATGTGTTCCTCCTAAGAAGGAAAACTGAATCATCATCATTCATCTAGTATGTTGATGCGAATGCTTGCTAGGTCGTGGGCATTGATTAGTTTCTGGTTGCCCCGATCTGAAGTTCTGAGCTGCGCCTGTGTGACTACGACTAGCCAGGATACGGTATCGAGCCGTCGCTTGCTCGGCCTGAGGATCGAGATTGGTCGACGATCTGCTGGCGGAAGGCCGGCCCGCCGGACGAGGAGAAGAAGTCGAAACTCATCACTTCGGAGTTCGGAGCTCGATTCGTCTCCCCGGCCGGCCCCGAGTCTATCTATCTCTCTGTCTGTCTGTCCATCGCATCGCTTGCTGTGCTGTACGCTGACAGGCGCTGGAAGCAACCTCACTGATTGCCGACTCGTAGGTACTAGCGACGACCGGCTCGTCGCCGTGCGCCCTCGAGAAAGCGACCGAGTGGTCCTATCCAGCGGACGGGCACGCGTCCTCGCGCCGTTGGACGAGCCCCCCCGCGGCCATGCGTCGAGCACAGTGTCGCGGAGCGCGACCGAGCCGGAAACCCGGAGGGGAGGGGACCTTCCTGCCTTTGGTAATGCCGCTGGGGATCAGGGTGGACGCACGCAGCGTCGCGCACGCGTGGTCCGCCGTTGCGGAGAGTGCCTGCCATGCGACGTTTCTCGTCGACGCCGGCCGGGGCGGGACGGGACGTACGCTTTCCGTCGGCCGTCGTGGCTCGCGCCGGTGCCCCGACGGCGGGTTCGGGCGGCCGCGCCGTGTGGGGTGTCGCGGCTCGCTCCGCTCCAACAGACCGGGTGGATGGCAGAGTTGCGAAAATGCTGATCGATTATATTTTTTTTGACAAATTATCTTCCATGAAATATGTCTCCCGAGGCCCTTTGGGCTCATTGCTCGCATACGGCTGACAGCTCCACAGGGCCAAGAGATATTTCTTTCTTTCTCGGCCCACCACGAAGCTCGTCATCTCCTTGCTAGCCGTCCCCCGGTAACCAGCCATTCCCGCGAGCTCCCACCTCTGGTAATGGACGCCGTCCGCTCTTTCCTCCTCGGCGGCGGCCTCACCGTCTCCACCGCCACCGGCGCCACAGCCCAGGCCAACTCTATCCCACACATCTCCCCTTCTTCTCTCCCTTGGGCCACTCGCCGCCGCTTCCACCGCCTCGCCGCGGCCGCGTCACCTCACTCGCCGCTCCCCGCTTCCTCGACCCGCCCGCGTTGCTCTAGGTGGGTGGTGGTCATGGACGACCCGCCCGCGCAAGCGGGCGTCGGCGAGGTGTCCCGTGCGGAGGCCGTCGACTACTACGTCGCCACACTGGCCAGAGTGTTGGGAAGGTGATTCTACTAGTTTTCCCTTCTGTATCCAGTGGTAGTAGTAGGTAGATTATCTCTTGTTTCTACTGCAATCTCTGATACCCCGAAAAAAAAGCGTATGCAGTGAGCAGGAGGCGCAAATGTGCATATATGACGCGTCGTGGGACAGGAGCTACGAATTCTGCTGCGAGATCGATGAGGAAGCGTCCAAGAAGCTTGCACGTATGTTGTTGAATTGCTATGTCTGTGCAGAGCAGTGGGCTATATTTTTCAATGGAAGCTCGAATTCTAGGGTGATAGTTGCTTTCAGTTAATAGCGTAGCAATCGATTCTGCTGGATTGTGATGATAATAGAGTAACGCAAGTGACAATTGTACAAGTTTGATGATGACTGGAGTCGTGCTTACTGTTCCATTCTCTGAATAATTCAGATTTGTGTATGTTGTAGTAGACATCAAACATGTGGTGGTAGTATGGTACTAGACTATTACATTTTGACCAGCGTGTCAGATTTTGTCATACGTATGACTGATTCACCGGGAAAGTAGCAACTTTGAATAATGAACAGGTAGTACTCATTGAAAGCATCTTGCTGTAAAACTTGAATTATGTGGAACCTTCTGTTGTTAGTTTCAGCAATGAAAT
>NC_041391.1:570848432-570858070 GCF_002162155.2 Triticum dicoccoides
AAGGGGGAAAAGGTACTCATGAAAGCAAATCTTGAAGTATACATGCTTTGGACTTGTATATGTTATCTTATGATCTTTAAAATTTGCAGAGATGCCTGGGGTATTAGCTGTTAGGATGGTTAAGGGTGATGTGCCAGAGAAGGATAATCTGAGGTCGAGCCTCTCACCAGTTAACCTTGGAAGCTTCAGTGATGCTGCTTGTAACAACTCTTCTAGCGAGAAAAGTGAGTTTTGGCTTGTCCGAATGGAGAAGCCCGGGGTTGAAGTTGTGACAAAAGCACAAATGGTAGACCACTATACCCAGATCCTGGTGAAAGTATTGGGGAAGTATGTAGAGTATCATTGGCCGCCTACCTACTACTTTGCTGTATATGTGCCTATGAGTGATACAAATAATTGTTTATTTTTAACTTCCTAGTGAAAAGGATGCACAAGTTAGCATATATCACGTTTCATGGGAAGAGAATTATGGATTCTGCTGTCATATTGACGAACAATGTGCGAAGGAGCTAGCTGGTGAGCATCATGTGCTTTATCCTCCTGGGTAGATAAATCTTTCAGTATTTTATTTATTGGCAATTCTGCCTTTATTAAGATACCAACAATCTAGCTTCGTGCAACAGATGTTCCTGGAGTCATATCTGTTTTACCAGATTCAAATTTTGGATCAGACAAAAAAGATTACAGAGGTTCAATCATCCCTTCTGTTTCTGATGATCTCCCATTCATTTATTTATGCCTGTACTTAAATCCTATCATCATGTTATTGATTTGTGTGAATATTGTGTTCCATTGCCAAGCAGAAATCCCTTGATGCAATTCAAGCTTTGAATATAAAATACTTATAATTCTTATTCTTTTTGTTCTCATTCCTCTGGTAGTTCTTTGATAGCAAAGTGCACTGCTGTCAGTTTACTCTTAACTCCAAAGTCCAAACCATCCAAGGCATGAGCAAATCTTTTCTGAGGTTCATGCTCGGACATGATCCTTCTACCCTGCTCGTTCTTGTCCCTTTTTGTTTTCTGTTGTTTTACTTGAAAACGAGGGATGCTACAACTATAAGGACATCATTTCTTGTTTCATGCTATTTATTAGCCTGATGTTTTAATCTGATATAAACTTGACGTCTCTTGATTCTTTTACATCTTATACTAACCAAGAGCATACCTAGTAAGTCTGGACTCTGGAGTACATTTACAGAACTTGATTTTTCTTTCCATGCTTCTAAGCAAGCTTGGTGAAAAGAGCCAGATTGTAAGGACTTCTTGTGGTTTCAGGTGACGATAGCTCGAAATCCTCAGAAGCTACTTAGGTGGCTGATGTCAAAACTAAAAGGCTCTTTGTTACAGGTAAAGGGCATCTGATATATTATCTATATATTTAGCTTGTTTGTTTGATCACTTAAACCTTACACATGGATGATGCCCTCTGCCTTGTTCTGAAGTACTAGTCTTTGTGTCTTTTCTTTCAAAGGGAAGTTCAATCAATCAGTAAATTATATGTCCAATTTTCTGTACTGTAGAAATATAAGTAGTGTAGATCAGACAATTCGACCCTATTTGAGAATTTAGTGTTGATATTTAAACGTGCTAAGCTCCACTTTTCATTCAATATAAAGAAAAGCTAGATTGGAACAAGTGAGTCTTGGACACGCGCTGAGATCACAAACTTCTGTTGCTCCTGTTTGTAACACAAATAACAGTTAAACATAATAAGTATATACAGTGGTAGAAAATCAGTTATATTTTGATTTCGGTGTCACTAATTTGGTCTAGTATGACAGGGCTTTCATTTTATACATCTGAGAAAACTCTGAGGGAAGCCTTTGAGCCATTTGGCGAGCTGGTTGAAGGTTTGTGATACTAGCAAGAAATGTTTGCGCCTAGCCATTACCCATTTTTTGGATACTGAATATCACGGAACTACTTTATTGCAGTCAAGATAATAATGGACAGGATATCAAGAAGATCAAAAGGGTATGCCTTCATAGAATACACCACAGAAGAAGCTGGTGGTGCAGCTCTGAAAGCAATGAATGGAGAGGTAGCTGACAAAATTCTGTTTTCTGATATCCTTTACATGATAATATGATTTATCTATTAAGCTTACATCTATAATTCTATGTGCAGATAATAAACGGCTGGATGATAGTTGTTGACATTGCTAAAACCAAATCAAGAGACCAGAAAACCCCATTTGGCACTTCTAGTTTTCGGCCAATCTAGATGAAGCTTTTGTTTAGACAATTTGACAGCTAGATATTAGAGATTAAGTGACTAGTAGCGGCGTAATGCCACAGTTTCTTGGCCTGACTTTATTTTCATGTGAAATGCTTTTGTGATAGTTGAGGGAGATGATAGTGATTTCCCTTAAGTATGAGGTGGTCTCCACGAAGATATGTAGATACAGTTCAAGTGTAAAAGTACCTGATATTTACCAAATCAATATGATAACTTCAGATACTGCATTGTCCATATGATCATGAGCAGACATCTCATGAGATGTATTTCTATTAATAAATAAATGTAATCTTCCAAAAATATATGACACATTCAATATAAACAGCACTAACTTCCTGAATCAAACTTCAGGAAGATCAAATGTTTCAGGTTCGGATCCAGCTGATATCAAATTAAGTTTCAAGTCTTCCAACGTATGATAAATTTCTTGGGACCAATTAATGAGAGAGTGATGCCCATCAGAGAGACAATTCTGACGTCGGCCTGGTATACATGATGGAGGAGAAGGCAAGAAGTTCATGCCATGCACTACAGTTCAGGTTCTACTCCCTCCGTTCCTCAATATTTCCGTTCCTAAATATTTGTCTTTTAGAGATTTCAAACGGACTACCACGTACGGAAGTATATAGACATATTTTAGAGTGTAGATTCACCGGAGGGAGTAGTATCAAGCTTTTTCAAGGTCTCAATGAAAGAACCACAACAAAAAAACGAGCACCTTGTGTAGGGCGTCGGAAGGGTATGTTGCCGTCAATGTTGATGCTAATTGCCAAATATGATGTAAACTCGGGATCAGGAGATGTAAACTTGGGATCAGGAGCTATGGGGGTGGTGATCAGAGATGACAAGGGGCGGTTTTTGGTGGCAAAGGTCATCCCTGTCGCTCTTGATGCTGCTTCAGCGGAAGCCCAGCCGGTCCTTGATGGCATACATCCAGCTAATCGTGTCCCTCAACTTCAAGCCTGTTGCAACCTACTGATGCGTGCTAGAGATCAATCTGTAAGCTAATAGCACTAGTCAGGCGCAGTGTTCACGTCAGATATTCCAGATGGAAGTCGCAGAACCATCTATATATCTCAGCAAGGCCACAACTCTATTATGGCGTGGGTTCAAATGGAGACGACCGGCGGCAAGATGCTGAAGCCGGTGTACTCGGCGCCGCACCCGCTCGCGGGCGAGATGGTCCCGCTGACGCTCTTTGACCGCGCCGCCATGGACATCTTTGTCTCCCTCATCCTCGTGTACCCCGCCCCGACTCCGTCCAACGAGGCGCTCGTGGAGGGCCTGCGCAGGGCTGTCGCGCCGTACCCTCACCTGGCCGGACGACTCGCGGTCGACCGCTCAGGCCGGCGCTCCATCCACCTCAACAACGACGGCGTGCTTGTCCTGGACGCCGAGGTCCCTGTCGATATGGCGAGCGTGGTCGCCGACGGCTGCTTTACCGACACCACCGACGGCCTGTACCCTGCACTCCCGCTGCCGAAGGTAATTAGCTTCATCAATAGGACGGCGACGTCGGTCACCGGCAACTAACAGTTGGCACGTCCGGGACAAGCAGGAGAACGTCGGGGCGGCGCTGCTGCAGATCAAGCTGAACCGGTACAAGTGCGGCGGCCTCGTGATCGGCATCATCCACCACCACCACGCGGCCGACGGCCACTCATTCAGCAACTTCCTCACCACGTGGGCCAGCGCAGTTCGCCAAGCCAGCGAGTTCACCGCCCCGTCGCCTTCCCTCGACCGCACGGCGACTGCCGTGCCTCGGAGCGTGCCGACGCCGGCGTTCGACCACCGGTGCACCGAGTTCAGCGGAGAAGAAGACGGCCGTCGCAGGTCGAACTCCTACCCCACGTGCAAGATCAAGAATCTCACGTTGCGTTTCACGGCCGAGTTCGTCACAGAGCTCAAGGCCCGCGTCGGCGCCCCATGCAGCACGTTCCAGTGCCTTCTCGCGCACGTGTGGAAGAAGATCACGGCGGCGCGCCGCCTGAAGCCCGACGAGTTCACGCAGGTCAGGGTGGCCGTGGACTGCCGGGGCAGGGCCAACCCTGCCGTCCCGCCGGACTTCTTCGGGAACATGGTTCTGTGGGCATTCCCGAGGCTCCAAGTCCGGGACGTCCTGGGCTGGACCTACGGCGGCGTGGTAGGCGCCATCCGCGACGCCATCGGGCGCGTCGACGCCGCCTACATCCAGTCGTTCGTGGACTTCGGGAGCGTGGCGGACGCGAACTGGGAGGAGCTCGCGGCGACGGCGCCAGACTTCGGCATGATGCTCTGCCCGGACCTGGAGGTGGACAGCAGTCTGGGTTTCAGGTTCCACCAGATTGACCTCGGCAATGGGCCGCCATCCGCGTTCCTCATGCCGGACTTGCCCGTCGAGGGGCTCATGACATTCGTGCCATCGTGCTCAGCCAAGGGCAGCGTCGACGTCCACATGGCCGTCGCCGAGGATCACGTCGCGGCGCTTGAGCATATATGCTACTCCTTGGACGAAAGAGCTAAACCGAAGTTGTAAAATGCTCCATTAGTTTTGAAGGTCGCTTGGCACACCCACACTATCTTCAGAGTTTGTGATTATTCCATTTCTTTTTTGCATATATACATGTAACTTAACAACGCTGTGCATTGCAAAGCTAAATTTTATTCCGTCAATTTGTTCAGGTGTAAATGGTACGGATATAGACGATCGACCATCCTATCATGAAATAAATGTGTTATTGGACCTGACAAGACAAGTACTCCCTCCGTCTGGAAATACTTGTCATCAAAATGAATAAAAGGGGACGTATCTAGATGTATATTAGTTCTAGATACATCCCTTTTTATCCATTTTGATGACAACTATTTTGGGAGTACGAACTAGGGTTGTTCGGGGGAAAACAACTTGCTTCTCTATCCAAATTGGTATCCATATCTAGGTAGCTGCAGCATCCAGTCCAAGCGGAGGCGCCGGGGGGCACGGATCCTGGCGGCGCGGCGGCAGGCCCATGGCGCGGTTGCAGATGGGTCGACGCCGAGTTGTGTGGCGGCTGCGTGCGGGTCTCCTCGTGGTGGCGGCCTTCGCCGGCGGCGGGGCGGCATGTGCGCGACATCCGGCGAGGGGTGGGGACGCAGCCACGGTGGCTTCTCATGCGAGTACGCGGAGAAGAGGCTGCGGCGTGTGTCCTCGGGGAGGATGGCTATCCTCGCCCAGATCCGTCGGCGGCATGGCGGCGGAGGTCGCAGTGGTCGGTCGACGGTGACGGAACTTGGCCGGTGGCAGCGGCGAGGTTCTGTCTGGATCCCGGGGCGGCGGCCCTGGAGGGTGGCGGCTGGTGAAGCTAGGGCTTCCCGCGGCGGCATGGTGTGGTGCAGTCCCTGTCAAGGCGGATCTGTGACGGCGATCTGCTTTGGATTGGTTCGGATCAGAGACGGTGACGACAGTGGCGGAGCTTGAGCTGAAATCATGGGGGGGGGGCATGGGTTGGGGGGGCAAACATAATTTCTTTTGAATGATTTTTGGTGGATAAATAGGCCTAATACTAAGGTATATACAAAAAATTTCATATGAGCTGGGGGGGCCATGGCCCAGGTTGGCCCCCACCAATCTCCGCCACTGGGTGACGAGCACGCGGGATCCTTCTCGGCGGCTCTCGCGGCTTGGCGAGGCGGGGTGGGAGCCCTCCTCCTAGGCTCCAGTGGTGGCACACTCAGGCAGTGGCTGGTGCGCCAGGGATCCCACGGTGGCACTGTTGCTGCGGTTGGTCGCCGGATCTAGGCGGCTGGATCTGGGGCTTTGAAGGCGGTCGAGACGGTGCACAAGTTGTTGGGTGGATTTCTTGGGAAGGATCCGGGTGAAAACCTGGTCTTCGGTTGATAGCCGAAGCCGATGATGACGATGCCCTTATCATCGTTTCCTTCATGAAGGCATCATCGAGGTGAAGCTCCCAACACCACTCAATACCTCCGGGGGAAACCCTAGATCAGCTGATCGGATGTTGACGGCATTCATGTGTCGTAACCCCCTTTTGGGCGGCATTCTTAGAGGTGCACTCGGCTTCGCGGGACCAGCGGACGACTTCTTTGGTGGAGCGGTGCTTCATCCTACATATTGATGGCGACGGATCTTGACGGCGTGGTGCAGTGCAGATTCAGAGTTCGATGTGGGAGGATGGACCCGCGCAGGAGGACGGCGCTGTCTGGCGTCGATGGCAGAGAGACCTGACACGGTAGATGCAACAGTACAACTCTGAAGATGGACTCATGGCAGGTGGCTACGGCGGCCTCATACCAGGCAGGCGTCCTGGTTGAGGAGTGCGTCAGACTGGTAGGTGCCCCATACCAGGCAGGCGTCCTAGTTGGGACCTCAGGTCTTAGATGTTTAGGTTTGGCTGCGATATCTGTTTGGTATTAGGCCCAGGCTATCAGCGCCCCTTCATCAATTGGATAGGTGTAGCGACAGTTGTTGCTTAGACGGTGGCTTTAGTCTTGCTGTTGTATGACTTTGTAAGGTCTTGTGAGAATAATTAATAAAGTGGCCGCATGCATCGTCCGGATGCAGAGGCCGGGGGTCATTCTCCTTTTCTAAAAAAAAAGCTGCAGCATCCAGTTATCCGAATCCGAAGACAATTATTTTTTACTAAAACTTCTTTAGTTGAACGTGAATTGGAGCTTGTTTCACTGGAACTGAGAAAAATATGAAAATATTGGATAATTACAAATGATATCGATATCTGACCGAACCAGTCAGAATCTGTTAGCAACAATTTCTGCATTCGCATTGGTTTCAGGAATATCCCTATATGATTGTGAATATGGCCACGGAAATACGATTTCTGGGAAACTCGTAGTACTATGTATCTGAACACATCTGTAGAGCCCAACTGTTCATGTTAGGTTTTTTTCTTCTTCTATATTGATGGTTGTACAGGTGCATATAGGTGCCGGCATCGAGCGATTTAATACCAAATTGCAGTTCTACACTGACGCTATGCAGCGTCGCATGCTCAGCCAATAGTCTCCTTCCAACGCACTGAATACCACTTCAATGATGCTTGAATTTACCCACGAATATGTCATGTCCACCTATTTAAGACAGGGAGAGGTACTGCTCTCTTCTCCTGTCCCCCATTGTTCCCACTTCCCACCCATCTTTGTGTTCCCTCTCGCAGTCCTCTACTCTTCCACGACTACCCAACCACCACTTATTGTTTGATTTGTGATATGCAACTACTTTGCTGAATTTACTGTTGAAAACCTTTATGCCCGTTAAGTAGAAGGAAATGTCAGTTAATTTGAAGGTCGACGTGTTTTGACTAGTAGAGCTTTTACTGTTTCATAAAGGCTGTTATATTTGTACTTACGAAAGGAACACAATCATATCGTGACTCTTTCCCTCTCATGACTGCGGCGGCTAGGGCACTCCACAAAGATATGTAGATACAGTTCAAGTGTAAAACAACCTAAAATTTACCAAATCAATATGATATATTCCGATGCCCCATTGTCCATATGATCATGAACAGACTTCTCATGTGATGCATTTCTATCAACAAAATAATTGTAACCTTCCAAAAAAGAAAAATGATATATTCAATATAAACAAAAATAACTTACTGAATCAAACTTCAGGAAGATCAAATGTTTCAGGTTTGGAACCAGCTGACATCAAATTAAGTTTCAAGTCTTCCAACATATGATAGATATCTTTGCTTTCTGTGTGTAACTTGTCTGCAGTGACAAAGGAATGTACACTGCCATCAACCTCGATCCAGCTGAGCCCAGGCTTCTTCACCACCCTATGCTCCTCCATCCTGCTTCTTGTCCTCTTCAAGTCGTCCCATTGACCAGCACGTGCATAGGCGTTTGATAACAAAACGTACGAGCTGCCATGGCTTGGCTCTGTGTCTGCCAACTTCTGGGCAGCAACCTCTGCCATGTCGACATTGCCATGGGTTTGGCAAGCAGCTAGTAGTGAGCTCCACATCACAAAGCCCTGCTCTTCTGGTAGACTGCTAGCGAGGTTGAAGGCTTCTTCCAAGAACCCAGCACGACCAAAAAGATCCACCAAGCAGCCATAGTGCTGGATCAATGGCCTGATACCCATGCCACGCATTAGGTTGAAGTACCTAAAACCTTCATCAACAAGACCCCCATGGCTGCAGGCATTCAAGACGGCCACGAAGGTGACACCATTCGGCTTGACGCCCAATTGCCTCATCTCGGCAAACAATTTCAGTGCCATCTCTGAGTGACCATGTGCTGCGAAACCCCCAATGACAGAGGTCCAGTGCTCCACATTCTTGCTGATGACGCTTGAGAAGCACTGATATGCTGCACCCATGCACCCACACCTTGTGTACATGTTGATCAGAGCAACACCAAGAGCACCATCGAGTGAGAACTCCCGTCGGGTTATATAACCGTGTGCGCTCCTTCCAAATCCAAGCAGGCCGAGACTGCGAACAGCTGATACAAAGCCAACCATCGTGGTCTCATCTGGCGTCAAACCATAAACCTCCGTCATCTCAGTAAACAACTCCACTGCCTCTTGAGCCCACCCATGCCTCACAAAACCAGCCATAACAGTATTCCAAGAAGACACATTCCGCTCCGGCATTTCCACAAACATCTCCCAGGCGGCATCCAAGTCACCGGCTCTAACAAGCCCATCAAGAAGCACGTTCCAAGAAACCAATGTCCTCTCAGGCATTCCATCAAACACCTTCCGCGCGTCACCCAGGCGGCCGAGCCGCGCGTAGACACGGGCGAGGGAGGTGGAGGCGTAGACGCCGGAGACGGAACTAGGGAGTCCGGACTTGACGAGGAGGGCGTGGATCTGCTCGGCTTCGGCCGCCGCCGTCAGCAGCCGCGCGCAGGCCGCGAGGGCGGGCAACAGGGCGGGGTTGGCGGCGAGGGAGTGCCCGGCGACGTGGTGCACGCGGAAGGCGCGGAGAGCGGCGTCTCCCGGGGCCGGCGCGGCGCGGCATCGGATGGCTGTAGCGCGTTTGAAACGCGGCTTCCGCGGGAGAAGGGGTGTATCGGGGATGAGTGGAGTACAAACGAAGGGGCTCATGGGGGACTACCACACTGTACTACCATGGGCCTATGGTGGTGAGTCCGGTCCTCTTATGATTCTGCGTAGCTGTGTACTACTAATGTTTTCTTCTTCGAGGACAATATATACTCCACATGAAGAGATCCTTCTGGCTCCTTCAATCTCCTAGGTCAAGACCACCCACCACGATGTGCTGCACTCCTTCTAGATGCTCTGTGGCGCTAGGGTTCCGTCTGTCTTGCGGAAGCCTAAGGTTTCTAGGGAGAGGGTCGTGATGGCCAATCAGGATGAATCGGAAGGATCGAATCGTGGGAAAGAACATGTGGAGAACTTGCTGAGTCGGTTGTACCTCCATGAGGATG
>NC_041391.1:570858595-570914280 GCF_002162155.2 Triticum dicoccoides
CGGCAAAGCGAATGCGTTACTGGGGCCGAACCAAACGCGTCGCAAGCGGCTTGCAATTCCAAAGGCACACACTTCAGAAAACTTTTAGTCCTTCAGCTTTGTACTCGGACAAGAGATCAGCTTGGAACCCTGCCAGAGAGGTCCGCTGGCGTAAGATCAACGACAACTTGTTCACGATCCAATTCAGATGTCTTGGTGATTGGATCTTGACTGATGGTTTGTGCAGTATTTCTAAGAACGTTCTTGTTGGGTACATGTTTTTTTGAGGCCACTATTCGAGCAAGGTTGTTGGTTGTGATGCTATTGTTTCTCTTGATGCGGTGCAACTCGACTCCATCTAACTTTCCTTTGAGCTCTCGGACAACTGCACAGTAGGCTGCCATTTTTTGATCTTTTATGTCGAATGTTGTTGATGTTATTGATCAATGGTATCATCCGATGATAATTGTGGGGATTAGTACATGTGGAGATCGTCGAGGTGGGTTAGCACACAGAGATAAGATTTAGACAGCTTCGGGCCCGGGAAGCATCATCCGGTAATAGCCCTATGTGTTGTTTGTGGCTAGGTCTTATTCCACATGCTCATGGGGGAGTTGCCGTTATGAGTTGGCCCCCTCTAGTTATGCCCCTCTAGTATAAGTTGAAGGGGCCAGCTTACATGTAGAGTCCTAGTAGGATACAAACTAGCTAGTCTCACCTTTACTACACGCCAGATATTAGTCCGGATCTTATTCAAACAGTTGGAGCCGGCCTTCTAGGCCACCCTTGTCGGTGTCAAAACCGGTGGATCTCGGGTAGGGGGTCCCGAACTGTGCGTCTAGGGTTGATGGTAACAGGAGGCGGGGGAAACGATGTTTACCCAGGTTCGGACTCTCTCTATGAAGGTAATACCCTACTTCCTGTTCGATTGATCTTGATGAATATGAGTATTACAAGAGTTGATCTACCACGAGATCGTAATGGTTAAAACTCTAGAAGTCTAGCCTGTATGATTATGATTGCCTCTACGGACTAAGCCCTTCGGTTTATATAGACACCGGAGGGGACTAGGTTGTACAAAGTCGGTTACAAAAAAATGAATCTTCATATTTGGGCGCCAAGCTTGCCTTCCACGCCAAGGAGAGTCCCATCCGGACACGGGAGAGAGTCTTCTGTCTTGTATCTTCACGGCCCAACAGTCCGGCCCATGCTACATAGTCCGGCCGTCCGAGGACCCCTTAATCCAGGACTCCCTCAGTAGCCTCTGAACCAAACTTCAATGACGAGGTGTCCAGCGCGCGGATTGTCTTCGGTATTGCAAGGCGGGTTCCTTCTCCAAATACTCCAAAATAGTCTTTGAACACAAGAACCGTGTCCGACTCTGCAAAACAAATTCCACACACAACCGCAGAGAGTATAATATTTCACGAGTCCAATCCGCTGACAACTTTTTGTAGCGTGACATCACGTCGCCACTCGGCCATTATTTTGAACTGTTTTTTAGCCTGCCGCTCCATATTTGCGAGATGCGGTTTCATTGGCACGTCTTGTCAAAGCAGAGATCGTGTCCCCTTATTGCGGGATTCTCATCAATACGGGTGTGGGTAACCCAACCGTTCTGTTGGCATGATTCCTTAGGAATAGGCAGGTTTTAAGGCCTAGGAGGGAGAGTTTGATATTCATTGCCTTTATAAAGGGGCTAAGACCCGACTTTTCTCCTTTACGCCAACCCTTTCCTCAACCTCTCCCACCTCGAGTTCCAGCACCCAAGGTTCAATTTAATCGCTTCACGCTTCCCAGTCATGTCCAGACCCAGCCCTCAAGGCCGGGGGGTGGCTTCCTCTATCACAGAGGAGGATATTGCGAAGCTCCGGGCGAGAAGATACCTGACCGCGGAAATCCCCACAGGCTTCCTACTCAAGGGCAGGTTATTCCTACTACCAGATCTGGCGAGAGGGTCGTATTCATCTCCCACTTCCTCCGAGGGCTAGGTTCGCTCTTCATCCCTTCGTCCGAAGGCTCATGTTCTATTATGGGCTAGATTTTCACGATCTAGCTCCGGACTCCTTTCTTCACGTCTCGGCGTTCATTATCATGTGTGAGGCCTTCCTCCGCATTCCCCCGCACTTCGGCTTGTGGCTCAGGACCTTTAATGTGAAGCCGAAGGTAGTCGACGGGAAACAAGTGGAGTGCAGTGGTGCTGCAGTGAGCAAACTTACCAGTACTCCTTGGCCAAAAGGCTCCTTCACAGAAACTTCCAACCCTTGGCAGCGGGAGTGGTTTTACATCACTGAACCCCGTGGTACCAAGTGGGCAGCTACACCTGCCTTCTGATCTCGCCCTTCATTACGGCTTGCATCATGGATTAATAAGGGGCTGGACTGGGGATCAATTGATGAAGTGCAGATGTTGCAAAGCCGCATTCGGAGACTCATTGAAAAGGACACCGGTCTTATCAACATAATCCAAGTAATGCTAGTTCGTCGGGTCCTACCGTGCCAGCGACGGCCGCTCCACAAGTGGGAGTTCAATCCGGAAGGACCACGAACCCTTCAGCACTTCTTCGGCACGATGCTTAGAGGGATGTGGAAATTATTCTTCGGGACACGAAAACAATGTCCGGATACTACAGAGGACATCGGCCTTGACTGCAACCATTCGGATACCTCGGTAAGCACTCGACTCCTGAACACAGCTTAGTTAAATTTCTCATAACAATATACTGAGAAAACCATACTCGACCAGGGCTGGATAAAGAAGGCGAAGAGAATTAGGTGTTTGGCCCCTCTTCTCGAAGACTCAGTTGATCCGGTGTTAACAAGGATGCTGGTTCCGACACCATATTAAGTGCCGGTGAAGGAAGACAAGGAGGAGAGCAAGAAGGCCTAGGGTGGCCCCCATTCTAGAGGTACGCCAGGCACCTCGTCCGGGGAGATTGGAACTCCCTCGTCCGGGGAGATTGGAACTCCCTCTTCCGAAGATGAAAGGGAAGGAGAAACTGACACCCCTTCTCCCCATGGGAAGAAGAGGACCGCCTCCGAAGACTTGAAGATAAAGGCTTCTAAGCGAGGGAAGATATCCCTGTCAAGGGGTTCTGGTTTGGGAGGCAACGTTGTCACGCAGTTCCTCCGTAAGGACAAACCCTTAGCTGAATCGTAAGTGAACAAGGGTGTCTTAAACATATCCTGTTCTTTCCTGGTTGCAATGGTAATATTTAAAATATATGTTTGCAGTCCGGCATGCAGCCTTCCTCAACAGTCCTCCTCCTCAGGGGATCTTCTTCCGGAGATGATGGAGAGCGAGACGCCTCCACAGATCTCCCCGCCTAATAGGGCAGACGACCCCGAGGTGTCGTCCCGGAGGATCTCTCCCGATCAACAAGTGGTGAGAGAGATAATGAAGACTAGGCCCGAAGGTGACACTTCGGCCGTCTAGGGTTCGGGGTGTGCGGCCCCTACGTGGACCAACAATAAAGGCCCCGGACTATCCGATTTACAGCCAGAGATGACTCTAAGGTCGAGTAAACATATTCCTTTGAAGGGAGTCCATACCCCTATAGCTGCTTCCAGGTATCCGGAGGCGCCGGATACATTGATGGACATATTGCGACATGCGCCCGTCTCAGAGGAACATCATACGTTGATGGGTACGGAGGTTGAGAGGGTTCTATCCGCGAAAAGCGGATTGAATGAAGCCTTTACGGGCCTGCTAAGAGGCTTCGAGGTACGTAATGTAATATTTTCAATTGTGCTATAAACGCAAAATGCACCTGTGTATAGATAGTAGCCCCTGAGACTCTGGTTGGAGTCCAAAGGGAGGCGATCAGAGGATCAAGAAATATATGTCCTGGAAATAATCTGACTAATTGGAACACAGGTTGTTACATCCCTGGCGAATTCCCAAGCTACAGAGGTTGCAGATCTAAAGCAGAAACTTGATGTGGCGGATGATGACATCACTCTTATTAACAGGTGGCTCAACGAGGCGCAAGGTATGTCTTTGGAGCAGTCAGTATATGCAAGTACTATAATATGAGAATGACACTGAGAATTGTATACTGAGATATGCATAACTACAGATAGTGCCACCACAGTTGAGACCCTTCGGGTTGAGCTTGCCCGGGCCAAGGAGCAAGCCAGGATGAGTAATGCGGCTGCCGAAAAGGCATCTGCTAAATTAAAGGCTGGACAGGCTGCTCGGCGCCAGTGCGAGGAGAGAATATCTACTATGGCGCTTGAGCTAGAGGATGCCACTAGCCGATGCGAATTTCTCGAGAAAGATAACAAAACCAGAGCGACTGATCTTGACAAGGCCTTACAAGAGGCGAGGGAAGCACGATCCGAGTCTAGAGCGGCTCAGGAGGAGATCCGACAAGCTGGGGAGATCGCGACTGGTAAGCCCTTCTTATTACAAACTAAATTCAGCGATCCGAAGTATGCCCCGATAATCAAATGTGGAGTTCTCCAGATGCATTTTTGGACTTGCCGAAGAGTGTCTCCGATGCGACCCAGTTTCTCCAAGCGCAAGAAGGACATGCGACGGAAAAGCTTTTCTGGTCGCAATTCAGCGTGCCAAAGCGTCCACTGTTGCTGAATGAACAGATGGCCCAGTGGGCCGAGCTCCAAAAGATATCCGGATCTGCCATGAAGGACGTCGTGGTCCGGTTGTGGTCGACTGAGCCAATTCCGAATAGTTATTTCGGTTTGGTGCAGTGACTTGTTGATGTGGCGTCGCGTATCGACGCTGTTAAGCGGTCAACGTGCATAGAAGGTGCATGGATGGCCTTTGCCCGCATCAAGACGTATTGGGCGAAGATGAAGGCCACTGATATTGCAGCGAAAAGTCCACCCAAGGGCAAGGACCATCACACGCCAGAGCATTATTTTGAGGATGTCCTAGAGGTTGCCCGCTTGATAGAGGGTCAGTGCTCGAAAGATATTATGTTCGAGTGAAATGTACCAAAAATGTAAAAACAATATTATGATATTTTAGGGCTATGTTTTTTATACTTTTGCCGAAAAAGTTTTTGGTGCCTCCTGTGCGGCCATTTTTTGTATAATCTGAAAGTTTACCGGTCGTCGGCTTCCGCCCCCTCGCATATAACGCAGGGGTGTTCGGAAAAGCACTTGATCGCTCTTGACCCAACGTCTTGGTCCATTAAGGAGGTGTTAATGCGGCGAACCAGGCAATCGGACTATAGGGCTTTAACACTTTCACTTAGCCATAGGAGTTTGACGATGGGTCTATGATATAGCCCTTGGTATGTACACGGTTATCCGAATACGGTGCATTTACATACGTGACCAGAAGAACGGTCCTTCATGTAATACAGAAGGAATCACGAAGATTCCGATGAGTCATCGAGTGGTTGACCAGCTCTCGTCGCATCATGATAGTCAGTTTTCGGCTTTCTCTACTGAGGTGCTCATCCGGACAAACCAGGTCACAATCGCAGTAGTTCTCTTTACTACCCTAGCTGATAGAGCGGAACATAAGGTAGTAAGCACAGGAGCCGGGCAACCCAACTATTGACCAAAGACATGGTTCGCAGCTGATGCATATAAGGCCAAACTCGTGACGCCGAAGTGTGCTATAAAGTTGTTCGGACTTGTCGGCAACTCATACGTTGCCATATCGAGCCCCTGGCAATATATGCCGAGGTGCATGCGTGAAATAACCACAAAAGCAAAATTCAGTTCTTTGAGAAAAGCGAATACTGAGTACGGGTTATGTTGACTAGCATCCAAATAATATGTCAAGCGCGATCTTTAGAAATTATAACACTACTACCAAGGCTATTTGACATGCGGGGGGTCGAAAGCTGAGGGAAAGGGCACTTTACAGGTTTGAAATAAAGAGTGCGGTCTACAAAAATTATTTGGACCTCCTGTCGCACATCTGCATTGCCTTGCCTTGGTTAAAGGACTTCTGAGCAAATATAGTCACCTGTGGTAAAAGATAAAAAACGGTTAGAAAAATAAAAAGACTATGAGAGTGCAGATAGTGTTATGGGTCTGTCCGCATTGTGCCTCCGCCGGTGACCAGGGTATTTTAAGTGTATAATTATGTGCGCGGGACAGACTTCGCGGCTATATGGGGCGGACGGCGGAGGCCGAACTGCTAATCCAGCTCTGAGATTGATTGGTCATGTCTAATGGAGACCGGCGGCTTGATGGCCGACGAAATGTGCGGCTTGATGGCCGACGAAATGTGCGGTTTGACAAGGCCGCTTTGTACTTCGGCCGCAGTAGCCGTTGTATGCTCCTCTGTACGGAGGGAGCACTCCGTATTTACATTTATCGTGATGGTGCCACGTGGACCGGGCATCTTAAGTTGGAGATAGGTGTAATGTGGGACCGCATTAAAGCGAGCAAAAGCGGTACGCCCGAGTAGTGCATGGCAACTACTGCGAAGCGGGACAATATCGAAGGTCAAGCCTTCGCTTCAAAAGTTGTTCGGCGAGCCGAAAACGACTTCCAATGTAATCGAGCCCATGCAGTGAGCTTCTACGTCGGATATTGTTCCCTTGAAGGTAGTTATAGTGGGCCTGATTCTTGAAGGATCAATGCCCATTTTGCGGACAGTGTTTTGGTAGAGTAGATTAAGGCTACTGCCACTGTCCATAAGGACTTTCGTGAGATGGAACCCATCGATAATTGGATCGAGGATGAGAGCTGCCAGACCTTCATGAAGGATACTGGCTGGGTGGTCCTTGCGATCAAAAGTGACCGGGCGGGCCGCCCATTGGCTTAATTTTGGGGCGGGTGGCTCTATGGCGCCACTGTTCCGTAGCGCGCGCTTGCAGTCCCCTGTAGGGATGTGCGTCACGTATACCATGTTCACTGTTTTTACTTCGGGGGGGAATTGCTTCTGACCCCCGGTGTTTAGTTGGAGAGTCTCTTCGTTGTCGCTGTCACTGGGCGGCCCCTTCACCTTGTGTTCGACATTAAGCTTGCCGACTTGTTTAAAAACCCAACAACTCCTGTTGGTGTGATTGGCTGGTTTAACGGGGGTGCCATGAATCTGGCAGGGCCGATCCAGTATCTTGTCTAAATTGGATGGTCCATCTCTGTTTGCCTTGAATGGCTTTTTTCGTTGACCCGATTTGGAACCACTGAATCCGACATTGAACGCCGTGTCTTGCGTTCCTTCATTGTTATTGCGACGCTTGTGTTTATTGTGTCGTGGCTTGTCGTTGCCGTCTCGAACTTCGGAAGTACCCAGATCAGCGGTGCTGTTGCTTCTACGAGCGAGTCAGCTGACTTCTGCCGCGCAAAAATAGGTCATCAGAGTGGTAAGGGCTGCCATAGATCTTGGTTTTTCTTGACCGAGGTGGCGGGCGAGCCACTCATCTCGAACGCTATGTTTAAAGGCCGCGAGGGCTTCGGCGTCCGGACAATCGACAATTTGGTTCTTTTTGATTAAGAACCTAGTCTAGAGCTTCTTGGCAGACTCCCCGGGCTGCTGGATGATGTGACTTAGGTCATCGGCGTCTGGAGGCCGAACATATGTACCTTGGAAGTTATCGCGGAAGGCGTCTTCCAAGTCTTCCCAGCTGCAGATGGAGTTCTTAGGGAGGCTGTTCAGCCAGTGCCGCACTGCCCCCTTTAGTTTTAGTGGGAGGTATTTGATGGCGTGGAGGTCATCACCGCGGCCATGTGGATATGGAGGAGGAAATCTTCAATCCATACCGCGGGATCTGTTGTTCCATCGTATGATCCGATATTCATGGGTTTAAACCCTTCGGGGAATTTGTGTTCCATTACTTCATCAGTGAAGCAAAGGGGGTGTGCGGTGCCTCTATGTCGGGCCACGTCGCGACGTAGCTCGGATGGAGTTCATCTGTGCTTGGCGCGTGCATGGTTGTGTTTGTCACGTCCAGCTAGATGGACGTTGTTGTGCGTCCGGGCACGTCCCCATGATCTGTAGATCGATCTGGTTTGACCTGCTCTGTTGTTTAGGTCCTACCGCAAGTCATATGTATAACCCCGAGCTGTTATGTCCCTGCCCTCACCGCGAGGTGGTACGGGCTGGTGTTCGGCTTGAGTTGCCACTTTGTCCAGGCCACGTGGTGGTCGATCAGCCGCATTATGCGCTGGTAGGACGGGTTCCGGCACCTCGTCATCGAATTGGGGTAACAATTTGCGCTTCGGGTAACTTTTGGTTGGGCGCTCGAGGCCGTATTCTTCGGCTGCTAGGACATTAGTCCATCTATCGTTGAGCAGATCTTGATCAGCTTGAAGCTGATGCTGCTTCTTTTTCAGGCTACTTGCAGTGGCTATTAGCCGGCGCTTAAAGCGCTCCTGCTTGAGAGGTTCCCCAGGCACGATAAAATCCTCATTGCCGAGGCTCACCTCGTCCTCGGAGAGCGGAAGGTAGTTACTGTCTTTCGAGTCTTCGTTCATGGCCTGTTCATCAGGGCTAACTCGCCCATCTTCCTGTTCGTCCTGCTCGGAGGTTGGCTTAATGGGGTCTTCATTGTCTTCGGCATCATCGAGAGTATTGTTTTCTCCTGTGCCGGTATTGCTGTCTTTTCTGCGGCGTGGCTTAGAGCGGCGCCGCTAACGTCGGCGCTTCGGCTGTATCTCAGGAGGCCTGTCCTCGATTGGATCTTCCTTGTCATCACCACTATTCTCCTTGGGTGTATCCACCATGTACACGTCGTACGAAGAGGTGGCCGTCCAGTCTCCAGTGAATGGCGGGTTTTGGGCTTGTTCTTCTTCGGCATCGTTGTCCATACCGTCGATGTCTTCGGAGTCATAATCGATCATGTCAGTTAAGTCGTCGGCAGTGGCTATAAAGTGGGTGGCGGGTGATACGTCTCCAACGTATCTATAATTTTTGATTGTTCCATGCTATTATATTACCCCTTTTGGATGTTTATGGGCTTATTTTACACATTTATATCATTTTAGGACTAACATACTAACCGGAGGCCCAGCCCGTATTGCTGTTTTTTTGCCTATTTCAGTATTCTGAAGAAAAGGAATATCAAACGGAGTCCAAATGGAATGAAACCTTCGGGAGCGTGATTTTTGGAATGAACGTGATCCGGGAGGACTTGGAGTGCAAGTCAATAAGCAGCCGAGGCGGCCACGAGATAGGAGGGCGCCCCCCTTGTAGGGCGCGCCCCCTGTCTCGTGGGCCCCTCGGGCAGCCACCGACGTACTTCTTCCTCCTATATATACCTACGTACCCCGAAAACATCCAGGAGCACCGCGAAACACAATTTCCACCGCCGTGACCTTCTGTATCCGTGAGATCCCATCTTGGAGCCTTGCCGGCACTCTGCCGGAGGGGGAATCGACCATGGAGGGCCTCTACATCAACATCCTTGCCCCTCCGATGAGTTGTGAGTAGTTTAGCACAGACCTACGGGTCCATAGTTATTAGCTAGATGGCTTCTTCTCTCTTTTTGGATCTCAATACAATGTTCTCCCCCTCTCTTGTGGAGATCTATTTGATGTAATCTCTTTTTGCGGTGTGTTTGTCGAGATCCGATGAATTGTGGGTTTATGATCAAGTTTATCTATGAATAATATTTGAATCTTCTCTGAATTCTTTTATGTATGATTGAGTTATCTTTGCAAGTCTCTTCGAATTATCGATTTGGTTTGGCCTACTAGATTGATCCTTCTTGCCATGGGAGAAGTGCTTAGCTTTGGGTTCAATCTTGCGGTGTTCTTACCCAGTGATAGAAAGGGTTGCAAGACACGTATTGTATTGTTGCCATCGAGGATAACAAGATGGGGTTTATATCATATTGCATGAGTTTATCCCTCTACATCATGTCATCTTGCTTAATGTGTTACTCTGTTCTTTGTGAACTTAATACTCTAGATGCATGCAGGAGTCGGTCGATGTGTGGAGTAATAGTAGTAGATGCAGGCAGGAGTCGGTCTACTTGTTTTGGATGTGATGCCTATATACATGATCATGCCTAGATAATCTCATAATTATTCTCTTTTCTATCAATTGCTCGACAATAATTTGTTCACCCACCGTAATCCTTATGCTATCTCGAGAGAAGCCTCTAGTGAAACCTATGGCCCCCGGGCCTATCTCTTATCATATTTGCTTCCAATCTACTTTTATTTGCATCTTTACTTTTTGCATCTATATTATAAAATACCAAAAATATATTTATCTTATTACTATCTCTATCAGATCTCACTTTCGCAAGTGGCCGTGAAGGGATTGACACCCCCTTTATTGTGTTGGTTGCGAGTTCTTAGTTTGTTTGTGTAGGTGCGTGGGACTTTTGAGGAGCCTCCTACTGGATTGATACCTTGGTTCTGAAAAACTGAGGGAAATACTTACGCTACACTTGCTGCATCACCCTCTCCTCTTCGAGGAAAACCAACGCAAGCTTAAGACGTAGCAAGAAGGATTTCTGGCGCCGTTGCCGGGGAGGTCTTCGCTCAAGTCAAGACATACTAAGTACCCATCACAAACCCATCTCCCTCGCATTTACATTATTTGCCATTTGCCTCTTGTTTCCCTCTCCCCCACTTCACCCTTGCCGTTTTATTCGCCCTCTCTTTCCCAATCTCCTCCTCTTTTTTTCGCTTGCCTTTTTCCGTTGCCCGTGTGTCCTTATGACTTTGCCTAAGGGTCCTGACCACCTTCTCAGAAGGATGGAAGAGATTGAATCAAATATTAGAAGCTTTATGAATTTGCAATTTGAGCATAATAATTTCTTTAGAAAAGAGCTTAAGGAACAAAAAGGTTTTTTGGGGTTTATGAACAAAGAGCTTGATGATATGAATAAAGAATTTTATGGTGTTAATGCTCAAATTACCCGTCTTGAAAATGCTATAGCCAAAATTTCTGATAAGCAAGCCACCTTAGTCAATAAGATGACCGCTAAACCAGAAAAGTTACATGAAAATAATGATGAAGATCTTAAAGTTATCGATGTGTCTCCTATTAGATCTATGTTTTGCAATATGAATTTTGATGATTATGGGACTGATGATGAATCAACTTTGCCTAGAAGGCGTCCCAAGAATTCAGAATCTTTAGATCTTGGTGCTAAATTTGGTAAAAGTGAGATTGGAAAGGTCACAACTTCTAATAACATTGAACCTACTATCTCGGATTTCAAGGAATTTGATTATGATAATTGTTCTTTAAAAGGTTGTATTTCCTTGTTGCAATCCGTTATTAATTCTCCGCATGCTTATAGTCAAAACAAAGCTTTTACCAAACACATTGTTGATGCCTTGATGCAATCTTTTGATGAAAAACTTAATTTGGAAGTTTCTATACCTAGAAAACTTAATGATGAGTGGGAACCTACTATAAAAATTAGAATTAAAGATTATGAGTGTTTTGCTCTGTGTGATTTGGGTGCTAGTGTTTCCACAATTCCGAAAACTTTATGTGATATTCTAGATTTCCATGATCTTGATGATTGCTCGTTAAATTTGCACCTTGCGGATTCCACCAAACCTATGGGAAGGATCAATGATGTTCTTATTATTGAAAATAGAAATTTTGTGCCCATAGATTTTATCGTTCTTGATATAGATTGCAATCTTTCTTGCCCTATTATTCTTGGTAGGCCTTTCCTTAGAACGATTGGTGCGATTATTGATATGAAGGAGGGGAATATTAGATTCCAATTTACCTTAAAGAAAGGCATGGAGCACTTTCAAAGAAAGAAAGTCAAATTACCTTATGAATCTATCATGCGTGATACTTATGAATCAAGTGCCAAAGATGGCACTCGTTAGATCTATCTTTGCTTTTATGCCTAGCTAGGGGCGTTAAACGATAACGCTAGTTGGGAGGCAACCCAATTTTTCTTTGTGTTTTTGTTTTTGCTCCTATTTAGTAATAAGTCTTGCATCTAATCTCTGTTTAGATGTGTTTTGATCTTTTAATTAGTGTTTGTGCCAAGTAGAACCTATAGGATAAACTATGATGATAGTTGGTGTGATTCTGCTGAAAAACAGAAACTTTGCGCTCACGAGAAAAAAATCAATAAATCACAGAAACGTGCTTTTGCATTGATTCGTTTTGCTTCTGATCAATAAACAAATTTTACAGTACGTCCTATTTTGGTAGGATTTTTAGAGTTCCAGAAGTTTGCGTTAGTTACAGATTGCTACAGACTGTTCTGTTGTTGACAGATTCTGTTTTTCATGTGTTGTTTGCTTATTTTGATGCATCTATGGCTAGTAAAATAGTTTATGAACCATAGATATGTTGGAATACAGTAGGTTTAACAACAAAATAAATAAATAATGAGTTCATTGCAGTACCTTATGTGGTGGTTTTTTTTCTTTCACTAACGGAGCTTATAAGATTTCCTGTTGAGTTTTGTGTTGTGAAGTTAAGTTTTGGGTAAAGCTTTTATGGACTATGGAATAAAGGGTGGCAAGAGCCTAAGCTTGGGGATGCCCAAGGCACCCCAAGATATTCAAGGATAGCCAAAAGCCTAAGCTTGGGGATGCCCCGGGAAGGCATCCCCTCTTTCGTCTTCGTTCATTGGTAACTTTACTTGGAGCTATATTTTTATTCACCACATGATATGTGTTTTGCTTGGAGCGTCGTGTATTATATTAGTCTTTGCTTTTTAGTTTACCACAATCATCCTTTCTGTACACTCCTTTTGGGATAAGCCTATTTGATTAGAATTTTGTTAGAATACTCTATGTGCTTCACTTATATCTTTTGAGCTTGATAGTTTTTGCTCTAGTTCTTCACTTATATCTTTTAGAGCACGGTGGTGTCTTAATTTTGAAGAAGTTGCTAGTCTCTCATGCTTCACTTATATTATTTTGAGAGTCTTTTAGAACAGCATGGTATTTTCTATGGTTACAAAATTGGTCCTAGAATGATGAGCATCCAAGTTGGGTATAATAAAAACTATCATAGGAAGTGAATTGGATGCTATGATCAATTTGATACTTGATAATTGTTTTGAGATATGGAGGTAGTGATATTAAAGTCATGCTAGTTGGGTGATTATGAATTTAAAGAATGCTTGTGTTGAAGTTAGCAAGTCCCGTAGCATGCACATATGGTTAAAGTTGTGTAACAAATTTGAAACATGAAGTGTACCTGGCTTGTGCATCCTTATGAGTGGCGGTCGGGGACAAGCGATGGTCTTTTCCTACCAATCTATCCCCCTAGGAGCATGGGCATAGTACTTGATTTTTGATGACTTCTAAATTTTTGCAATAAGTATATGAGTTATTTTGACTAATGTTGAGTCCATGGATTATACACACTTTTACCTTTCCGCCATTGCTAGCCTCTTCGGTACCGTGCATTGCCCTTTCTCACCTTGAGAGTTGGTGCAAAATTCGCCGGTGCATCCAAACCCCGTGATACGATATGCTCTATCACACATAAACCTCCTTATATATTCCTCAAAACAACCACCATACCCACCTATTATGGCATTTCCATAGCCATTCCAAGATATATTGCCATGCAACTTTCCACCGTTCTGTTTATCATCTTCATGACACACGTTACTTTTGTCATATTGCCATTGCATGATCATGTAGTTAACATCATATTTGTGGCAAAGCCACCATGCATTATTTTTCATACATGTCACTCTTGATTCATTGCACCATCCCGGTACACCGCCGGAGGCATTCATATAGAGTCATATCTTGTTCTAGTTTTGAGTTGTAATTCATATGTTGTAATGAATGAAAGTGTGATGATCATCATTATTAGAGCATTGCCCAAAGAAAAAAGAAAAAAAATAAGAAAGGCCAAAAAAAAGAAAGGCCCAAAAAAAAAGAAAAGAAAAGAAATAAAAAGAAATAAAAAGAAAAAGAAATAAAAAGGGCAATGTTACTATCTCTTTTTCCACACTTGTGCTTCAAAGTAGCACCTTGTTCTTCATGTAGTGAGTCTCATATATTGTGCTTTAAAGTAGCACCATGTTTTTCATATAGTGGGTCTCATAAGTTGTCTTTTTCATACTAGTGGGAATTTTTCATTATAGAACTTGGCTTGTATATTCCTACGATGGGCTTCCTCAAATCCCTAGGTCTTCGTGAGCAAGCAAGTTGGATGCACACCCACTAGTTTTCTTTTTTTGACCATTCACTTATAGCCCTAGTGCATCCGTTGCATGGCAATCCCTACTCCTCATGTTGACATCAATTGATGGGCATATCCATAGCCCGTTGATTATCCTCGTCAATGTGAGACTTTCTTCTTTTTTGTCTTCTCCACACAATCCCCATCATCATATTCTATTCCACCCATAGTGCTATATCCATGGCTCACGCTCATGTATTGCGTGAAGGTTGAAAAAGTTTGAGATTATTTAAGTATGAAACAATTGCTTGGCTTGTCATCGGGGGTATAGAAGTTGGGAACATCTTTGTGTGACGAAAATGAAGCATAGCCTAACTATATGATTTTGTAGGGATGAACTTTCTTTTGCCATGTTATTTTGAGAAGACATGATTACTTTGATTAGTATGCTTGAAGTGTTACTATTTCTTTTATCAATATGAACTTTTATTTTGAATCATTTGGATCTGAACATTCATGCCACAATAAAGAAAATTACATTGAGAATTATGCTAGGGAGCATTCCACATCAAAAATTTCTTTTTTTATCATTTACCTACTCGAGGACGAGCAGGAATTAAGCTTGGGGATGCTTGATACGTCTCCAACATATCTATAATTTTTGATTGTTCCATGCTATTATATTACCCCTTTTGGATGTTTATGGGCTTTATTTTACACATTTATATCATTTTTGGGACTAACCTACTAACCGGAGGCCGAGCCCGTATTGCTGTTTTTGTGCCTATTTCAGTATTTCGAAGAAAAGGAATATCAAACGGAGTCCAAACGGAATGAAACCTTCGGGAGCGTGATTTTTGGAACGAACGTGATCCGGAGGACTTGGAGTGCAAGCCAAGAAGCAGCCGAGGCGGCCACGATATAGGAGGGTGCCCCCCTGTAGGGCGCGGCCCCTGTCTCGTGGGCACCTCGGGCGGCCACCGACGTACTTCTTCCTCCTATATATACCTACATACCCCAAAAACATCTAGGAGCACCACGAAACACACTTTCCACCGCCGTAACCTTCTGTATCCGCGAGATCCCATCTTGGAGCCTTCACCGACACTCTGCCGGAGGGGGAATCGACCATGGAGGGCCTCTACATCAACATCCTTGCCCCTCCAATGAGTTGTGAGTAGTTTACCACAGACCTACGGGTCCATAGTTATTAGCTAGATGGCTTCTTCTCTCTTTTTGGATCTCAATACAATGTTCTCCCCCTCTCTTGTGGAGATCTATTTGATGTAATCTCTTTTTGCGGTGTGTTTGTCGAGATCCGATGAATTGTGGGTTTATGATCAAGTTTATCTATGAATAATATTTGAATCTTCTCTGAATTCTTTTATGTATGATTGAGTTATATTTGCAAGTCTCATGAATTATCGGTTTGGTTTGGCCTACTAGATTGATCTTTCTTGCCATGGGAGAAGTGCTTAGCTTTAGGTTCAATCTTGCGGTGTTCTTACCCAATGATAGAAAGGGTTGCAAGACACGTATTGTATTGTTGCCATCGAGGATAACAAGATGGGGTTTATATCATATTGCATGAGTTTATCCCTCTACATCATGTGATCTTGCTTAATGCGTTACTCTGTTCTTTGTGAACTTAATACTCTAGATGCATGCAGGAGTCGGTCGATGTGTGGAGTAATAGTAGTAGATGCAGGTAGGAGTCGGTTTACTTGTTTTGGATGTGATGCCTATATACATGATCATGCCTAGAGAATCTCATAATTATTCACTTTTCTATCAATTGCTCGACAGTAATTTGTTCACCCACCGTAATACTTATGCTATCTCGAGAGAAGCCTCTAGTGAAACCTATGGCCCCCGAGTCTATCTCTTATCATATTTGCTTCCAACCTACTTTATTTGCATCTATATTATAAAATACCAAAAATATATTTATCTTATTACTATCTCTATCAGATCTCACTTTCGCAAGTGGCCGTGAAGGGATTGACAACCCCTTTATTGCGTTGGTTGCGAGTTCTCTGTTTGTTTGTGCAGGTGTGTGGGACTTTTGAGGAGCCTCCTACTGGATTGATACCTTGGTTCTCAAAAACTGAGGGAAATACTTACGCTACACTTGCTGCATCACCCTCTCCTCTTCGAGGAAAACCAACGCAAGCTCAAGACGTAGCAGCGGGTGGGACATAAAATTCCCTACTCTCAGCCCCTAGTTCGGGCTGGGCATGGTTCAGACATTACTCCTTTGTAATGACAAGGGATCACATTAAGTCCGGAGCTTCGCTTAAAGGCGAGGTTTGGCCCGAGAGAAGAGAGCCCGTGGAGTACGGCGAGAGAGAAACTCCTTGGCCGAACTCACACGACGCTGATTCCGAGGATTCGGAGCTAGTGTTCGGAGAAGGGTCCGACTCGATAATGGCTGCCGGCGACACCACTTCTTCCGGTTCCTCCACAATGGGCCTAAGGGTCGCAGACAGTCCGGCGAGCTCAGAGCGCCCGTCTTCGGACCTGGCGATACGCTCTGGATCTAAGGCCAGAGCGGAGGTAGGAGGCGTGATTCCTTGGAAGATCAAGTCTCCTCGGATATCAACGACATAATCCAGATTTCCAAAACTAATCTGGTGACCTCGGGTGTAGCTGTCGACCTGCTCTACATGGCCAGGCGAGTTGGCCCGCAACACGAAGCCGCCGAACACAAAGATCTGGCCGGGAAGGAAAACCTCCCCCCAGGCAGCGTTCTTGTAGATGATTGACGGAGCCATCAAACCTTTTGATGATGACGCAACAGAACTCTCGATAAAAGCACCAATGTCGGTGTCAAAACCGACGGATCTCGGGTAGGGGGTCCCGAACTGTGCGTCTAGGGTTGATGGTAACAGGAGGCGGGGGACACGATGTTTACCCAGGTTCAGGCCCTCTCTATGGAGGTAATACCCTACTTCCTGCTTGATTGATCTTGATGAATATGAATATTACAAGAGCTGATCCACCACGAGATCGTAATGGCTAAAACCCTAGAAGTCTGGCCTGTATAATTATGATTGCCTCTATGGACTAAGCCCTCCGGTTTATATAGACACCAGAGGGGACTAGGGTTGTATAAAGTCGGTTACAAAGAAAGAAATCTTCATATCCGGGCGCCAAGGTTGCCTTCCACGCCAAGGAGAGTCCCATCCAGACACGGGAGAGAGTCTTCTGTCTTGTATCTTCACGGCCCAACAGTCCAGCCTGTGCTACATGTCCGGCCTCCGAGGACCCCTTAATCCAGGACTCCCTCAACCCCCATGTTGGGCCACGTTCTACCTCTGTGAGGGTACCCGTGTACCATATCCACGACAAATGTTTTCATGACTTGCTATACCATGAGGTCGGATTCTTCTCTACATATGAGGCGACAGATCCCCATGGATGCCGATAGGGTGTCACGCCCTTGCCGTCGGCAAGTTCCACCGATGGATTTGGGGCCTGAGTCTAGGGTTTTACGCAATGAAGAAGGGATTGGGATGAATAGAAGGTAGAAGACGGCAGGAGAGAGTCGTCACAGAGAGAAGAGAATAATCAGATTCAAATTCAACATGTCTCTCACTACACACGCCACCATGCTTATAACAGCATACTCTAGACTCTTGCTACACCCGGCCCAATACACCACTCGGCCTTAGGCCCACACACTTACGTTCGCGGCCCACCTTCCATTTATTCTTCCCGCGCTATCCTTGTTCCCGCCTTCTCCCTTGGGTTACATCTCTCGCTCTGCTTGGGCGCTATGGTTAGTGTATCCATACTGACATTTCCCCCTCCTTGAGAACCAGCTGGTCCCCAGACTGGTGCATCCGGATATCTTGCCTTGATCACCTGGTAATATTCCCAAGTTGCTGATGAAGATGGTACCAAAGATCACTTGATGAGAACCTGCAACAGAGCCGTGTTCCCCTTCTCCACCAGGTGTCGATCCAAGATCTCCTCAGGTACCACCCCTGCCACTGACAGATCTAACAGGACTAGTAGCGTGTGAAACACCGGAGTATGATCTGGTATGTGCACCTTGAGCTGAGACACATGGAACACTAGATGCACCATGCTTCCTTTTGGTAATTCCAGTCTATAGCCACACTGCCCACTTTGCTGATGATCTTATAAGGCCCAAAAAACTTAATAGCTAGTTCCGGACATGGGCGATTGACCACTAATGACTAGGCATAGTGCTGGAGACGTAAATATACCATTTCTCCTTCTGGGAACTCTCTAGGTGACCTTTTTTGTTTGCATACTGTTTATATTTGAACTGAGCTCGGGCCAAGTGTTCTTTCAGAAGTGCCGTGTGTTGCGTTTGATCAGTGATCCATGCTTGAACGTCCGGATTGAGTGAGCAACTTGATGCTGGTAGCTGTCCAATCTTTGGATCATGACCATAAAGAGCTTTGAACGGACCGCACCCAATAGCTGAGTGAAAGGAGGTGTTATACCAAAACTCAGCTTGAGGAAGCTAGGCTGCCCATTTTGGAGGAACATCATGAACTGCACACCGCAAATACATTTTGAGACACTGGTTTACTTGCTCTGTTTGACCATCGGTTTGAGGATGATATGTTGTGCTCATTTGCAGCCCTGTGCCCCAAACCTTGAATAGTTCTCTCCAAAATACACTTCTAAACACTTTGTCCCAATCAGATACAATGAACAGGGGAAATCCATGCAGTCTGACCACATTGTTGAGAAAAGCTTTGGCAAGCAGTAAATGGATGTTTGAGAGGAGTAAAGTGAGCTACCTTAGAGTACCTGTCCACCACCACCAGAATTGCACTGTAGCCCTCTGATTTGGGTAGTCCCTCGAAAAAGTCCATGCTAATGCATTGCCAAGGCCCATCAGGAATACGAAGAGGTTTAAGTAAACCTAGAGACTTGCATAGCTCATGATTTGCTTATTGGCATATGCCACACTGCTTGACAAAGTTATCTACATCTACTTTCATATTGGGCCAACTGAACAGCCGTTTCACTCTATGGTAAGTGGGTAGAATGCCCTACCATTGGAGTTGAATGGAAAGCCTGAATCAATCTGGTCTGTAACCTTGCATTAGCTCCTATCCAGATATTTTCATTGTGCTTTATCAGGTGGTCCTGTAACACAAATCCTGGTACTGCCTGAGGGTCTACTGCCAGTTTCTGGAGTATTTCCTGTGCTACAGGGTCTATAGTATAGGAGTTCAGTATTTCCTGAATCCAGACTGGTTGTCCAGCAGAAACTACAGTCATAGAAAATAGATGTGCTACCCTGGAGAGAGCATCTGCCACAGTATTTTCCATTCCCCTCTTGTATTGAATGGTAAACTGCAGACCCACCAACTTTGTCATTGCCTTTCTTTGTAAATCAGATGTCAGATGTTGATCTCCCAGATGACAGAGACTCTGATGATCAATTTCAATTACAAAAGGACCTCTAGATAAGTACTGCCTCCACTTATGAACAACCATCATGATTGCTAGAAACTCCTTTTCATATATAGATTTTTTTTGGTTTTTGATGCCCAGGGCTTTACTGTAGAAGGCTATAGGGTGCCCTTCTTGTGTGAGCACAGCTCCCACACCAGTGTCACATGTATCAGTTTCCACACAAAAAGTCTTGGAGAAATCTGGAAGTTGCAGCACTCGTGTACTGCACATTGCCTTCTTTAATAATAGGAAAGCTGCTTGAGCCTCTTCACTCCACTAAAAGCTCTATTTCTTTAGGAGATTTGTAAGTGGTTTTGCCAACAAACCATAATTCTAGACAATTTTTTGTAGTATCCGGTTAGACCAGAAACCCTCTCAATTCAGTAACATTATGAGGCACTGGCCATTGTACCATAGCAAAAGTCTTTGCAGGATCTATTGCTACTCCCTGGTCAGAAATGATATGCCCTAAATATTCCATAGACTGCTGGGCAAAAGAGCACTTGTTGGCTTTGACATAAAACTGATTATCTCTCAGAATTTGAAATACAGTTTGAAGATGCTATATGTTGTCTTCCAGTGTTGCACTAAAAACAAGTATATCATCCATAAAAACCAGCACAAACTTTCTGTTGTGAGGGCTAAATATGTAATTCATTACACATTGAAAAGTGCCAGGAGCAGTAGCAACAGATCCTGCAAAGACTTCTGCTACTCCCTGGTCAGAAATGATATGCCCTAAATATTCCATAGACTGCTAGGCAAAAGAGCACTTGCTGGCTTTGACATAAAACTGATTATCTCTCAGGATGTGAAATACAGTCTGAAGATGCTGTATGTGGTCTTCCAGTGTTGCACTAAAAACAAGTATATCATCCATAAAAACCAGCACAAACTTTCTATTGTGAGGGCCAAATATGTAATTCATTACACATTGAAAAGTGCCAGGAGCAGTAGCCAGCCCAAAGGGCACCACCTTGAATTGGAAGTGACCATGATAAGTTTTGAAAGCATTTTTGTGTTCATCTTCAGGCACCATCCTTATCTGATGATATCCAGATCTCAGATCCAATTTTGAGAACCATTTAGTGCCTGCCAACTCATCTAGTAACTCATCTACTACATGCATAGGAAATTTGCTCTTAACAGTAATAGCATTCAATTTTCTGTAGTCTATACAGAATCTCCAAGATCCATCTTTCTTCTTGACCAACAGGATAGGTGAAGCAAAAGGACTGATACTAGGAGTGACTATACCAGCTTCTACCATTTCTTTAACCTACCTTTCTATCTCATCTTTCTGTAGAGGGGTATATCTGTAAGGTCTGTTGTTCACAGGTACAACTCCAGGCAGCAAAAGAATGGCATGATCAAATGCTCTGGCTAGAGGTAAGATCTTGGGCTCACTGAAGATATCTGCAAACTGGTGTAACACCTCATTAACTTCAGCAGGTGTGGTCTGGGGAACTGTTTCTTCCACTGGTTTGGGTTTTTCAAACACTGGGAGAATGAGAGCAATGGCCCAGATGTCATCCCCTTTTCCCCATTTTGCAAGTTGATTTGCTGGTAGCTCTTTAAGATCAGACACAAGCACTGGTAACACTCCTTGTAACTTGACTATTGTTCCTTTGTGTTGGAACCGAATCCATTTCTCTGCCTAATGACACTGCATGATCCCTTGCTGTTCTAACTAGTCCATACCCAAAATGATATCATAACTACCTAGTGAAAAAACTCTCATAGGACTAGAGAAACTATGCCACTACAGCCACCAGGTTAGATTAGGCACAATATCAGTACACGCTACTTTCTCTCCATTAGCAACTTTAACTGACAGAGGACTGTCCAACTTGTCATGTGTAATCTGTAATCTGGTCAATAGATTCTGATCCACAAAAGTGTGTGTGTTTCCAGAATCTACCAGAATGAGCACCACTTGATTGCCAATCAATGCTCTGAGTGAAGTAAATATGCCCTAGAGGCAATAATAAAGTTATTATTTATTTCCTTATATCATGATAAGTGTTTATTATTCATGCTAGAATTGTATTAACCGGAACTTAGTACATGTGTGAATACATAGACAAAACAGAGTGTCCCTAATATGCCTCTACTTGACTAGCTCGTTAATCAAAGATGGTTATGTTTCCTGACCATAGATATCTGTTGTCATTTGATAAACGGGATCACATCATTAGGAGAATGATGTGATGGACAAGACCCATCCATTATCTTAGCATTATGATTGTTACAGTTTCATTGCTACTGCTTTCTTCATGACTTATACACGTTCCTCACACTATGAGATTATGCAACTCCCAAATACCAGAGGAACACCTTGTGTGCTATCAAATGTCACAAAATAACTGGGTGATTATAAAGATGCTCTACAGGTGTTTCCGAAGGTGTTTGTTGGGTTGGCATAGATCGAGATTAGGCTTTGTCACTCCTTGTTTCGGAGAGGTATCTCTGGGCCCTCTCGGTAATGCTCATCACTATAAGCCTTGCAAGCAATGTGACTAATGAGTTAGTTGTGGGATGAAGCATTACTGTCTCTTCTACTGCTAGGAAGATTGAAAAGGTATCTCATACTGTCCCACCTCCCACTTCTATCCACGCTATTCAGTCCATTGGGACTAATATGTGTGGTGTTCATCCAAGCCAGTTAAGTGAAGGTAGGCTACTTGCTACGAAAGGTGTGCACAAGAGCGGTACTGGTGGTCCTGATGCAGCTTAAGGCATGGAAAGTTCTCTGCTGGAATGTCCGAGGGATTAACTCCGACAAGAAGCTTTTGGCGTTGCGTAATGCTATCAGTAGTAGTGGATGTTCAGTTATTTGTCTGCAAGAAACTAAGCGTGCTACTTTTGATCTAGATTTTGTTAAACTATTCTGTCCCAAAAAATTTGATAAGTTTGAGGTTGTGCCCTCCCAAGGGGCTTCTGGTGGTCTTATTGTGCTATGGGATAGCTCTGTTTTCTCTGGATGTGTTTTTTGCTCTGAATTTTTTGCGTTGGGCATTCAGTTAACTTCTATGCACACTGGAAAGTGCTGGAAACTTGTTAATATTTATGGACCTTGCACTGGGCCAGGTAGATCCACTTTCACGTCATGGCTGTTTGATCTGGATATACCTGACGATGAGGACTGGTTAATCTGTGGGGATTTCAATTATATTAGAGCGCCAGATAATTGCAACAAGCCAGGTGGGGATGTTAATGATATGCTCACGTTTAATGATTTCATTCACGCTCAGGCTCTGGTTGAGTTACCAATTAAGGGCAGACAATACACGTGGAGCAATATGTAGTCTGATCCACTGCTTGAACAAATTGACTGGTTCTTCACCTCATCCAACTGGACCTCCAACTATCCAAACACCACAGTGGGTCCCCTTCCTAAACCAGTATCTGATCATACCCCCTGTGTGATTTCGATTGAATCCTCGGTCCCTAAGAGTAAGATAATTAGGTTTAAAAACTTCTGGATTTCTCATCCGGGCTTTTTTGAACTGGTACGATCCACCTGGGAGAAACATTGCTTTGCATCGAATTCAGCCCAACTTTTGTGCAAGAAATTTAAGAATTTAAGGTACGCCCTTAAGCATTGGAGCAAACGGATCTCTCGGCTGAATCTGTGTATTGATAACTCCAACTAGGCTCTCCTGGAACTTGACAATATCGAGGACAAAAGACCCCTCATAGTGCCGGAAGCAAACTTCAGAGAAATTCTCAAAAACCACCTAGTCACCCTTCTTGACTATAATGAGAATATTGGAAAAAGAGATATACGGTCCGATGGTTTTCTTGCGGAGGTGACAACACCAAATTTTTTCATTCTGCGGCCTCGGAACGATATCGCAAGAACTCCACATCCTCGCTGAAACTTCAGGATGGTACGGTGGTAACAGATCATTTGGGTAAAGCCAATGAGTTGTTCAGTACATACAGGGAGAGATTAGGCACAAAAGGAGAGTTTGATATGAAGTTTGATTTGTCTAGAATCATTAAAAAGGTGGAGGGACTGGAGGAACTCACCACGCCTTTCACACACGAGGAGATTGACAAAGTTGTTAGAGAGATGCCATCGGATAGAGCGCCTAGCCCGGATGGCTTCAACGGGTGTTTTCTGAAATCATGCTGGTACATTATCAAACACGACTTCTATAGATTATGCAACGATTTCTATGATGGTGCCATTGATCTCAGGATTATGAACTCAGGATTCATAACTCTCATCCTGAAAACCCAGTCGCCAGAGACCGCTAATGATTTCAGACCCATCACGTTGCTCAATTGTTGTCTGAAATTGATAACTAAACTGCTGGCTAACCGTTTGCAGAAACTGGTTCTCAAGATCATTCATCGGAACCAATACAGTTTTTTGAAGGGGAGATCGATCCAAGACTGCCTGGCCTGGGCGTTTGAATACATACACCAACGCCAGTCGTCGGGAAGAGCTTGTTGCATCCTGAAACTCGACTTTGCGAAGGTCTTCGATACTATCCAGCATGAACCAATGATTGAGATCATGAAACATATGGGTTTCGATGAGAGGTGGTTGGGATGGATCAAATGCATCTTCTCCTCGGGTAGCTCTTTGATGTTGCTTAATGGAACCCCCGGGAAACAATTTGATTGCCTTTGTGGGGTCCGACAGGGAGATCCTTTGTCCCCAATGATCTTTGTTCTCGCAGCGGACCTTCTTCAGTCAGTGATCAATGAGGCCACTCGGGATGGACTGCTACATCTACCTCTCCCCACTTCTGACAGCAATTACCCCGTTATTCAGTATGCGGACGACACGATCGCTGTGCTCCCGGCCTCTATCTCGCAAGCGCAAGTTCTGAAGTCCATCCTAGTTGACTACGCGATGTCGGTGGGCCTAAAAATAAACTTCCACAAGTCGACTTTAGTGCCCATCAACTCTGATCCGGTGTTGGCAGGGGAAATTGCTGCAATCTTTGGTTGCTCTATTGGCAACATGCCGTTCATGTATTTGGGCCTGCCCATGGGCACCACGTGCCCGAGTGTGAATGATTTGATACCAATGGTCTCCTCTGTTCAGCGTAGGATGCCTGCTGCAGCCTCACTTCTGGACTATGGATCCAAGCTCACACTGCTCAACTCTGTGGTCACTTCCCCGGTTCTTTATGCCATGTGTTCCATCAAGATAAACCCTAAAATCATTGAGCACCTTGATAAACTGCGAAGGTCGTGTCTTTGGGTGAGAAAGTCCGACGATGGGATCAAGGGTGGCTCGTTGGCAGCCTGGGTTATGGTATGCAAACCCAAAAGTAAGGGAGGTCTGGGGATCATTGACCTTAAGACCCAAAACCAGGGGCTCTTGTTGAAACAACTTCACAAGTTTTATAACAAACATGATGTTCCATGGGTCAATTTGATTTGGGATACCTACTATGTGGGCAAAATACCCCATGCCTCTGACCCATGTGGATCCTTCTGGTGGAGAGACCTCATGTCAATATCTGATATATACAGAGGGGTCACTAAATCAGAAGTGTTTGCTCGTGACACAATCTTCTTCTGGAAGGACAATTGGAACATGGATACTCTTCAAGACAGATACCCGAGAGCATTTTCATTTGCTAGAGATCCAGATGTATCTGTAAGACATCTCCTGTCTTCGGAGAGACTGGGAGAGGTATTCCACCTGCCTCTATCTTTGGAGGCTAAGCAGGAGGTAATTCAAATATAGTCAGAAACTCTTGAAATCTCATTGACTGAAGACAGGGATGTGTGGTCTTGTGTTTGGGGAGACACAAACTTTCGATCTTCCAAATATTATGCCCACTGCTTTAGTCAGGTCCAAGCGGATGAGATCTTTGGCTGGATTTGGAAAACCAAGTGCACAATGCAATGGAAGGTGTTCCTGTGGTTGTTATTGGCTAACAGACTGAATACCAGGAATATGCTTCGGAGAAGACATTTCAGAATCCATAATGACAATTATGCCTGTCTTCTCTGTAACCAGCCGCCAGAGGAAGACATTGTTCATCTCTTCTTCACTTGCCCTTTTAGTCAGAGGTGCTGGGCTGCGCTGGGTATACATTGGCCAAATGACACTGACTGGATTAAAATGGTGCATGAGGGCAAGAACAGGTGGACAAGGCCAATGTTTTTAGAAGTTTTTATAGTTGCTGCTTGGGGGATCTGGAAGGAGAGGAATGACAAGCACTTCAGAGGGATTCAACCTTCCTTTGATTCCTGGAGGAACAGATTCAAGAAAGACTTTGCTATGCTAGTTCATAGATCAAAGCAGGAGCAGGGCCCCTGCATTATTTCAATTGTCAACTTGCTTTGATTTTCTGTTTTGTTGGGTTGTATAGCTAATCCCCCCCACCCCCTCTCTCACACCACCATGTGATTTGTACAGTCCTGGACACTCTAACCCCCCCTAACCCTATATTTTAATATAAAGGCAGTGAGAGTTACTCACTGTCATCAGTTCTAAAAAAAGCATTACGAAACGAGTAAAGAGACTTGCTAGTAACGAGATTGAACTAGGTATGATGATACCGACGATCGAATCTCGGGCAAGTAACATACCGATGACAAAGGGAACAATGTATGTTGTTATGCGTTTTGACCGATAAAGATCTTCGTAGAGTATGTAGGAGCCAATATGAGCATCCAGGTTCCGCTATTGGTTATTGACCGGAGATGTGTCTCGGTCATGTCTACATAGTTCTCGAACCCGTAGGGTCCGCACGCTTAAACGTTCAATGATGATTTGTATTATGAGTTATGTGTTTTTATGACTGAAGTTTGTTCGGAGTCCTAGATGAGATCACTGACGTGACGAGGAGTCTCGAAATAGTCGATACATAAAGATTGATATATTGGACGGCTATATTCGGACACCAGAAGTGTTTCGGAGAAGTTTCGGATAAAACTGGAGTGCCGGAGGGTTACCGGAACCCCCCGGGGGAACTAATGGGCCACATGGGCTTTAGTGGAGAGAGAGAGAGGGGTGCCCAGGGCAGGCCAATGCCCCCTCCCCCTTGGGTCCGAATTGGACTAGGGAAGGGGGGGAGGGGCGCCCCCCTTTCCTTCTTCCTCTCCCTCTCCTTCCTTCCCCCCTCTCTCCCTCTTGGTGGAAACCTACTAGCTAGGACTTGGAGTCCTAGTAGGATTCCCCTCTTGGGGGCGCTCCCTAGGAGGGCCGGCCAGCCTCCCCTTGCTTCTTTATATACGGGGGCAGGGGGGCACCCTAGAACACACAAGTTAATATTTTAGCCGTGTGCGGTGCCCCCCTCCATAGTTGCACACCTCGGTCATATCGTCGTAGTGCTTAGGCGAAGCCTTGCGCTCGTAACTTCATCATCACCGTCGCCACGCCGTTGTGCCGACGAAACTCTCCCTCGGCCTCAACTGGATCAAGAGTATGCGGGATGTCATCGAGCTGAACATGTGCTAAACGCGGAGGTGCCATATGTTCGGTGCTTGGATCGGTTGGATCGCGAATATGTTTGACTACATCAACCGCGTTAACTAAACGCTTCGCTTTCGGTTTACAAGGGTACATACACACACTCTCCCCTCCCGTTGCTATCCATCACCTAGATAGATCTTGCGTGATCGTAGGATTTTTTTGAAATTACTGCGTTCCCCAACAGTGGCATCCGAGCCAGGTCTATGCGTAGATGTTATATGCACGAGTAGAACACAAAGAGTTGTGGGCGATAATAGTCATACTTCTTACCACCAACGTCTTACTTTGATTCGGTGGTATTGTTGGATGAAGCGGCCCAGACCGACATTACATGACCGCATTCATGAGACTGGTTCTAACGACGTGCTTATGCACAAAGGTGGCTAGCGGGTGTCTGTTTCTCCAACTTTAGTTGAATCGAGTTTGACTATGGCCGGTCCTTGTTGAAGCTTAAAACATCACACTTGACGAAAAATCATTGTGGCTTTGATGCGTAGGTAAGAAGAGTTCTTGCTAGAAGCCCATAGCAGCCATGTAAAACTTGCAACAACAAAGTAGAAGACGTCTAACTGGTTTTTGCAGGGCTTGCTATGATGTGATATGGTCAAGGCATGATATGATATAAATTGTTGTATGGTATGATCATGTTTTGTAACAAAGTTATCGGCAACTGATAGGAGCCATATGGTTGTCGCTTTATTGTATGCAATGCAATCGCCATGTAATTGTTTTACTTTATCACTAAGTGGTAGCGATAGTCATAGTAACAATAGTTGGCGAGACGACAATGATGCTATGATGGAGATCAACGTGTCGCGCCGGTGACGATGGAGATCATGAAGATGCTTCGATGATGGAGATCATGAGCACAAGATGATGATGGCCATATCATGTCACATATTTTGATTGCATGTGATGTTTATCTTTTATGCATCTTATTTTGCTTAGTACGGCGGTAGCATTATAAGATGATCCCTTACTAAATTTCAAGGTATAAGTGTTCTCCCTAAGTATGCACTGTTGCTACAGTTTGTCGTGCCGAGACACCACGTGATGATCGAGTGTGATAAGCTCTATGTTCACATACAACGGGTGCAAGCCAGTTTTGCACACATGGAATACTCGGGTTAAACTTGACGAGCCTAGCATATGCAGATATGGTCTCGAAACACTAAGACCGAAAGGTCAAACGTGAATCATATAGTAGATATGATCAACATAGTGATGTTCACCATTGAAAACTACTCCATCTCACGTGATGATCGGACATGGTTTAGTTGATTTGGATCATGTGATCATTTAGATGCCTAGAGGGATGTCTATCTAAGTGGGAGTTCTTAAGTAATATGATTAATTGAACTTTAATTTATCATGAACTTAGTCCTGATAGTATTTCGCAAATTATGTTGTAGATCAATATCTCGCGTTATAACTTCCCTATGTTTTTTATATGTTCCTAGAGAAAACTAAGTTGAAAGATGATAGTAGCAATGATGCGGACTGGGTCCATGATCTGAGGTGTATCCTTATTGCCACACAGAAGAATTATGTCCTTGATGCACCGCTAGGTGACAAACCTATTGCAGGAGCAGATGCAGACATTATGAACGTTTGGCTAGCTCAATATGATGACTACCTGATAGTTTAGTGCACCATGCTTTACAACTTAGAACCAGGACTTCAAAAACATTTTTGAAATGTCACGGACCATATGAGATGTTCCAAGAGCTGAAATTGGTATTTTAGACTTTTGCCCGTGTCAAGAGGTATGATACCTCTGACAAGTACTTTGCCTAAAAGATGGAGGAGAATTGCTCAACTAGTGAGCATGTGATCAGAATGTCTGGGTACTACAATCACTTGAATCAAGTGGGAGTAATCTTTCAGATAAGATAGTGATTGACAGAGTTCTCTAGTCACCATCACCAAGTTACTGGAACTTCATGATGAATTATAGTATGCAAGGGATGACGAAAACGATTCTCGAGCTCTTCATGATGCTAAAATCGATGAAGGTAGAAATCAAGAAAGAGCATCAAGTGTTGATGATTAAACAAGACTACTAGTTTCAAGAAAAGGGAAAAGGTAAAGAAAGGGAACTTCAAGAAGAATGACAAGCAAGTTTTCACTCCCGTGAAGAAGCCCAAAGCTGGACCTAAGCCTGAAACTAAGTGCTTCTACTACAAAGGAAATGGTCACTGGAAGTGGAACTGCCCCAAATATTTGGCGGATAAGAAGGATGGCAAAGTGAACAAAGGTATATTTGATATACGTATTATTGATGTGTACCTTACTAGTGCTCGTAGTAATCCCTGAGTATTTAATACTTGTTCGGTTTCTAAGTTTAGTAACTCGAAACATGAGTTGCAGAATAAATAGAGACTAGTTGAGGATGAAGTGACGATGTGTGTTGGAAGTGGTTCCAAGATTGATATGATCATCATCGAGCACTCCCTATACTTTCGGAATTAGTGTTGAACCTAAATAAATGTTATTTGGTGTTTGCGTTGAGCATGGATATGATTAGATCGTGTTAATAGCAAGACGGTTATTCATTTAAGATAGAGAATAATTGTTATTCTGTTTACATGAATAAAACCTTCTATGGTCATACACCCAATGTTGATGGTTTATTGAATCTCGATCGTGGTAATACACATATTCATAGTATTGATGCCAAAAGATGCAAAGTTGATAATGATAGTGCAACTTAATTGTGGCACTGCCGTTTGGGTCATATTGGTGTGAAGCGCATGAAGAAACTCCATGCTAATGGACTTTTGGAATCACTTGATTATGAATCATTTGATGCTTGCGAACCGTGCCTTATGGGCAAGATGACTAAAACTCCGTTCTCCATAACAATGGAACGAGCTAGTGACTTATTGGAAATAATACATACCGATGTATGCGGTCCAATGAGTGTTGATGCTCGTGGCGGGTATCATTATTTTCTGACCTTCACAGATGATTTCAGCAGATATGGGTATATCTACTTAATGAAACACAAATCTAAAACATTTGCAAAGTTCAAAGAATTTTAGAGTGAAGTGGAGAATCATTGTAACAAGAAAATAAAGTTTCTACGATCTGATCGTGGAGGAGAATATTTGAGTTACAAGTTTGGCCTTCATTTAAAATAGTGTGGAATAGTTTCATAGCTCACGCCACCTGGAACACCACAACGTAATGGTGTGTCCGAACATCGTAACCGCACTTTATTGGATATGGTGTGATCTATGATGTCTCTTACCGATTTACCACTATTGTTTTGGGGTTATGCATTAGAGACAACTACATTCATGTTAAACAGGGCACCATCAAAATCCGTTGAGATGACGCCTTATGAACTGTGGTTTGGCAAGAAACCAAAGTTGTCATTTCTTAAAGTTTGGGGCTGCGATGCTTATGTGAAAAAGCTTCAACTTGATAAGCTCGAACCCAAATCGGAGAAGTGCATCTTCATAGGATACCCAAAGGAAATTGTTGGGTACACCTTCTATCACAGATCCGAAGGCAAGATATTCGTTGCTAAGAATGGTTCCTTTCTAGAGAAGGAGTTTCTCTCGAAAGAAGTGAGTGGGAGGAAAGAGCTGGATGAGGTAATTGTACCTTCTCCCGAATAGTTCATCACAGAAATAAGTTCCAATGATTCTTACACCAATTAGTGAGGAAGCTAATGATGATGATCATGAAACTTCAGATCAAGTTACTACAAAACCTCGTAGGTCTTCTAGAGTACGGTCCGCACCAGAGTGGTATGATAATCCTATTCTGGAAGTCATGTTACTAGACCATGATGAACCTATGAACTATGAGGAAGCGATGACGAGCCCAGATTCCGCGAAATGGCTTGAGGCCATGAAATCTGAGATGGGATCCATGTATGAGAACAAAGTGTGGACTTTGGTGGACTTGCCCGATGATCGGCAAGCCATATTAGATAAATGGATCTTCAAGAGGAAGACGAGCACTGATAGTAGTGGTACTATCTATAAAGCTCAACTTGTCGCAAAAAGGTTTTTGACAAGTTCAAGGTGTGCACTACAATGAGATTTTCTCAACTGTAGCGATGCTTAAATCCGTCCAAATCATGTTAGCAGTTGCCATATTTTATGAAATCTGGCAAATGGATGTCAAAACTGCATTCCTTAAATAGATATTTCTTAAAGAAGAGTTGTATATGATGCAACCAAAAGGTTTTGTTGATCCTAAAGGTACTAACAAGGTGTGCAAGCTCCATCGATCCATCTATGGACTGGTGCAAGCATCTCGGAGTTGGAATATACGCTTTGATGAGTTGATCAAAGCATATAGTTTTATACAGACTTGCGGTGAAGCCTGTATTTACAAGAAAGTGAGTGGGAGCACTATAGCCTTTCTGATAAGTATATGTGAATGACATATTATTGATCGGAAATGATGTAGAATTTTCTGGAAAGTATAAATGAGAGTTTAAAAGGAGTTTTTCAAAGAAAGACCTCGGTGAAGTTGCTTATATATTGGGCATCAAGATCTATAGAGATAGATCAAGACGCTTGATAAGACTTATCAATGAATACATGCCTTGACAAGTTTTTTTTTAAAGAGTTCAAAATGGATCAGTCAAAGAAGAAGTTCTTGCCTGTATTACAAGGTGTAAAGCTGAGTAAGACTCAAAGCCCGACCATGGCAGAAGATAGAAAGAGAATGAAAGTCATTCCCTATGCCACAATCATAGGTTCTATAAAGTATGCTGTGCTGTGTACCAGACCTATTGTGCACCTTGCCATGAGTTTGGCAAGGGGGTACGATAGTGATCTAAGAGTAGATCACCGGACAACGGTCAAAATTATCCTTAGTGAAGACTAAGGAAATAGTTCTCGGTTATGGAGGTGATAAAGAATTCATCGTAGAGAGTTACATTGATGCGAGCTTTTACACCGGTCCAGATGACTCTAAGTCTCAATCTAGATACATATTGAAAGTGGGAGCAATCAGCTAGAGTAGCTCCATGGAGAGCATCGTAGACATAGAATATTTGCAAAATACATACGGCTCTGAATGTGACGTTGACTAAACTTCTCTCACGAGCAAAACATGATCACACCTTAGTACTCTTTGGGTGTTAATCACATAGAGATGTGAACTAGATTATTGATTCTATTAAACCCTTTGGGTGTTGGTCACATGGTGATGTGAACTATTGGTGTTAAATCACATGGCGATGTGAATTAGATTACTGACTCTAGTGCAAGTGGGAGACTGAAGGAAATATGCCCTAGAGGCAATAATAAAGTTATTATTTATTTCCTTATATCATGATAAATGTTTATTATTCATGCTAGAATTGTATTAACCGGAAACTTAGTACATGTGTGAATACATAGACAAAACAGAGTGTCCCTAGTATGCCTCTACTTGACTAGCTCTTTAATCAAAGATGGTTATGTTTCCTGACCATAGACTTGTGTTGTCATTTGATAAACGGGATCACACCATTAGGAGAATGATGTGATGGACAAGACCCATCCGTTAGCTTAGCATTATGATCGTTACAGTTCCATTTCTACTGCTTTCTTCATGACTTATACATGTTCCTTAGACTATGAGATTATGCAACTCCCGAATACTGTAGGAACACCTTGTGCGCTATCAAACGTCACAAAGTAACTGGGTGATTATAAAGATGTTCTACAGGTGTTTCTGAAGGTGTTTGTTGGGTTGGCATAGATCGAGATTAGGATTTGTCACTCCATGTACCAGAGAGGTATCTCTTGGCCCTCTCGGTAATGCTCATCACTATAGGCCTTGCAAGCAATGTGATTAATGAGTTAGTTGTGGGATGAAGCATTACTAAATGAGTAAAGAGACTTGCCGGTAATGAGATTGAACTAGGTATGATGATACCGACGATCGAATCTTGGGCAAGTAATATACCGATGACAAAGGGAACAATGTATGTCGTTATGCGATTTGACCGATAAAGATCTTTGTAGAATATGTAGAAGCCAATATGAGCATCCAGGTTCCGCTATTATGTGTCTTGGTCATGTCTACATAGTTCTCGAACCCGTAGGGTCCGCACGCTTAAATGTTCGATGATGATTTGTATTATGAGTTATGTGTTTTGATGACCAAAGTTTCTTCGGAGTCCCGGATGATATCACGGGCGTGACGAGGAGTCTCGAAATGGTTGAGACATAAAGATTGATATATTGGATGACAATATTCGGACACCGGAAGTGTTGCGGAGAAGTTTCGGATAAAACCGGAGTGCCGGAGGGTTACCGGAACCACCCCGGGGGAACTAATGGGCCACATGGGCCTTAGTGGAGAGAGAGAGGGGCGGCCAAGACAGGACGCGCGTCCCCTCCCCCTTGGGTCCGAATTGGACTAGGGAAGGGGGGGGGCACCCCCCTTTCCTTCTCCCTCTCCCTCTCCTTCCTTCCCCCTCTCTCCCTCTTGGTGGAAGCCTACGAGGACTTGAAGTCCTAGTAGGATTCCCCTCTTGGAGGCGCGCCCTAGGAGGGCCGTCCGGCCTCCCCTTGCTCCTTTATATATGGGGGCAGGAGGGCACCCTAGAACACACAAGTTGATCTTTTAGCCGTGTGCGGTGCCCCCCTCCACAGTTACACACCTCGGTCATATCATCGTAGTGCTTAGGCGAAGCCCTGCACCGGTAAGTTCATCATCACCATCTCCATGCTGTCGTGCTGACGAAACTCTCCCTCGGCCTCAACTAGATCAAGAGTACGAGGGATGTCATTGAGATGAACGCGTGCGTTTAACGTGGAGGTGCTGTATGTTCGGTACTTGGATCGGTTGGATCACGAAGACGTTCGACTACATCAACCGCGTTAACTAAACGCTTCCGCTTTCCGTCTATGAGGGTACGTAGACAAACTCTCCCCTCTCGTTGCTATGCATAACCTAGATAGACCTTGCGTGATGGTAGGATTTTTTTTGAAATTACCACGTTCCCCAACACTGAGTTGAATTGTCTTGGGATGTTGTGCTCCTGACATTGCTTGTACTGAGATAGCAACACATTCCTCCTGAGAATCTACTAAGAGAGCATCTAGAACTGCATCAGAAATGATTAGATAAGGATCCCCAGCTTCAGCTTCCTTCAGTTGAGCAGTGGGACCTGCAGCAGTAGTACAGGTGTGACCTGGAGTATATTTTTCTCCACAACTGTAACACAGGCCATTTGCCCTCCTATACTCCTTCAGTTGCTTGGCCTTCCATAGCTCTCCAGGTGCAAACTGTGGCCTGTTATCATGTCTGTGATAAGTTGTTCTCTGTGCCCCAAATTTCTCACCAAATTTGACTAGTTTTTGCTGTGCTGGCAATCCTTCCCGCACTCCAGTATCCAGAGTAGCCACTTCAATTGTGTTTGGCAACTGTAATTCACTACTGGAGGATGGTCCAAACGCGATAGTCGAATCAAAGACCCTTCGACGAAACTGTGTGCGATGCATCAATCACAAACAATGATGTAATAAAACTGTCAAAAAGATGAAAAACGTTTGCGATGGCATCAACATCAAACACTGTTCATATTAGATGTACGTGTGCGATGAGTGGCAAATGTTTAATCCAGAAGAACTGTTTGCGATGATTAAGAACAACAGAAACAGGCAGACAGATGAGGGTGTGTGCGATATACGTCATACAGTTCACTAGGATGAACTGTGTGTGATTAGGCAACACAATGGAAACCGTTCAACTGAACAATATGTGTGTGATATGCGGGAAACAGGTCCGTAATCAGAAATGTGTGCGAAGACCAATAATAACACAAATGATTGCTGCTAATAAGCCGTGTGATTTGCTATGTCTATAGAAGAATAACATGTGTGTGTGTGTGTGTGTGTGTATATAACTGAAATAAACATCCAATTACATGAGTGGCTGTACAGATCATTCACACACACCTCAATAAACGATTGCATGCATTCTAAAGTAGGAGAAATGGTTGTGTAGTCATCTACTTTTTGTGACGCTCCCGCCACTGCTCTGTGGCTCAATCCCTCATCTGGGGCATGAAGAAGACACTTCCTCATGTCAACGATCCGCCTGTACATCTGGTAGCTTGTGTACGCGTCCTTGGCCGCGTACATGATGTGTTGTTCATCCAGTCTCTCATGCCAAACACTGTGCCAGGCGTTCTTGTCCTTCTTGCTCTCATCCTTCATCTTCCTGTAGTAGGGGTCGATGATGCCCGAGGCAAGGTTAATCAGGGAGTTTAGTTTGTTGTTGTCGCTACCCTAGACCTTGTAGTGGTCTTGGATGCTGACAAGATTCCAGCATTTCAAGCCCGAAACCTTGAGCGCTTTCAGATCGTTCGTGGTGTCCACCGTAGCAAAATTGTAGTCGGAGCTGTTGGTAAACCTGGAGAAACGCTCGCGAGGCCTTGTGGCCAGGTGCTAGTGGTACACGAGGACGTCATGTCGCACGCACAACTGGGCGATGGCAACCTTCTGATCATGCCCGACACGACCGATGGTGTACTTGAGGTCGAAGCCGACCACTTGGTACTTGCCCTTGGCAAGGAACTGGTCCATAGTTTGGATGGAGCTCTCCACCGATACCAGATCGTTCGTGTACACCACCGAGAGGGCCTTCCCCCTCACGTGGGTGTCCACTACATGATGCATGGTGAACTTCCCGCCGTTTTCATCGTCGGCCACTGGGAGGGCCACTGGAGCCACAGGGATCGCCATTGGGACCGCTCGATGTCCTCTCTGTATGTGTCGTCGTGGGTGTCCGTGTCAAAACTGGCGGATCTCGGGTAGGGGGTCCCGAACTGTGCGTCTAAGGCTAATGGTAACAGGAGACTAGGGACACGATGTTTTTCCCAGGTTCGGGCCCTCTCGATGGAGGTAATACCCTACTTCCTGCTTGATTGATCTTGATGATATGAGTATTACAAGAGTTGATCTACCACGAGATCGTAGAGGCTAAACCCTAGAAGCTAGCCTATGGTATGATTATTGTTGTCCTACGGACTAAACCCTCCGGTTTATATAGACACCAGAGGGGGCTAGGGTTACACAGAGTCGGTTACAGAGAAGGAGATCTACATTCGAATCGTCAAGCTTGCCTTCCACGCAAGGGAGAGTCCCATCCAGACAAGGGACGAAGTCTTCAATCTTGTATCTTCATAGTCCAACAGTCCGGCCAAAGTACATAGTCCCTGTCCAGATACCCCCTTATCCAGGAATCCCTCAGTAGCCCCTAAACCAGGCTTCAATGATGATGAGTCCGCGTGCAGATTGTCTTTGGCATTGCAAGGCGGGTTCCATCTCCGAATACTCCAAGATAAATTCCGAATACAAGGACTGTGTCCGGCTCTGCAAGACAAACTTCACATACCGTCGTAGAGAGAATAATAATCCATGAATTTAATCTGCTGAAAACTCTTCATAGCCTGACATCATGCCACGGCCCGGCTTTTATTCAAACCATTTTTTATATCCAGCTACCGCACACATTGCGAGGCGGTTCCTTTGGCACGTCTTGTCAAAGCAGAGATCGTGTCCCCCTTATCGCGGGATCCTTATCAATACGGTATGGGTAACCCAACCGTGCCATCAATCGTGGCGCATGGAAAATGAGTAATTTTGACAGGCAAGTGGGGAGGCGCACATTTTTTTCACCGTCTTTATAAGGGATAAGGATCACCTGTTTTCACCCACGCCTTCTTCCTCCTTTGCTCATACGTTCTCGCACTCTCGAGTCCCAGCGCCCAAGTTCTCACCTTCTCCGTAGGACCATCCGCAGCATGTCCGAAGCGAGAGGCAAGTGGATGGCCTCATCCATCACAGAGGAGGATATCACCAAGCTTCGGGCGGCTGGATACCTGGCCGAAAACATCACGCACAGGCTTCCAACGGAGGGACAGATCACTCCTACCCCAAAGTCTCGGGAGAGAGTAGTATTCCTCCCTCATTTCATCCGCGGACTAGGATTTCCACTCCACCCGTTCGTCCGCGGGCTCATGTATTACTATGGGCTAGATTTCCATGATCTAGCCCCAAATTTCGTCCTCAACATCTCAGCGTTCATCGTCGTGTGCGAGGCCTTCCTCCGCATTAGGCCCCACTTTGGCCTGTGGCTGAAAATCTTCTGCGTGAAGCCGAAGATCGTTAGCAGCCAGCAGGCGGAGCATGGAGGCACCATGGTGGGCAGAATGCCCAATGTGACATGGCTTGACGGATCCTTTTTGGAGACCGTGAAAGGGTGGCAATCAGGGTGGTTCTACATCACCGAGCCGCGTGATGCCAATTGGGTGGCAGCCCCCAAATTCTGATCCGGAATCCCCATGCGGCTCACCTCTTGGGAAAAGAAGGGCCTGGCCTAGGGCAAACCTGTGGAGCTGACCGGACTCGAGACCTGCATCAAAAGTATGAGGGACAAGAAGATTAAGCTTGTCAACATGGTTCAGGTCATGCTCGTCCGCCGGATTCTCCCGTGTCAAAGACGAGCATTCAATATGTGGGAGTTCAATCCGGCCGAACACCAGATGCTGCATGAGCTCTTCGATATGACGCATAAGGACATCTGGAAGGTGCTGTTCAAGACCGGCGAAGTTCCTCCTCCAATTTCTGAGGACCGCGGGCTCAGCGCAAAGCGCCTTGCCAATTCAGTAAGTCCTCTAACCATCACAAGATGTACCTTTCCTAGCATATTCGTGGGAGGATTTTAAGTCATCATGTTGACAAACCAGGATTACGTGGAGACGGCGGAGCAAATCGACTGTCCGGCTCCGCTGCCCAAAGATCCAGCGACCGCACTCCTGACGGAGATGCTGGCTCCGGCGCCTTATAAGGTGCCGGCGAAGAAGGCCGAAAAGAAGGCCACGGGGACCAGGAAGGGTCTCCGGCGCGAGGTTGCACCGGAAGCCTCGCCTGAAGACGATGAGGCGCACTCCTCCCACGAAGGGGAGGAGAAGAAGAGGAATAGGGCCGCCCCATCTGGGGAGGCCGAAGGGTCCAAGAAAGCGGCCGCGGGGACCAGGAAGGGTCTCCGGCGCCAGGCCGTAATAGGCTCGTCGTCAGAAGATGGCGAGGTAGATTCCTCCCATGGAGATGGGAAGAAACACGAAGAAATGCCCCCTCCCCGCATGGGGGAGGAGAAGAAAAGGAAATCCACCCCACAGGGGGAGGCTAGGACGCTGAAGAAGGGAAAGGTATCCCTTACGGACCACTCCACCACAACTGCCTACAGCGAGGAGGAGTGTCTGCCCAGGGGGAAGCCCCAGACGAAGTCGTAAGTATCCGCACTCTGTAATACTTTTGTGCGACTCTAACTTTGTGGTTCGTAATGACACTGAACACGTGTATGCAGTCCGGCCAGGTCCAATCTTAGGGTATCCTCTTAGGATGGGTCCTTGAGTGCGTCGGAGATGAATTCACTCCCGACGGCCACCTCCCCACGACCTGCGGATGACACCGAGGTGTTGTCCCAAAGGATACCAGAGCAGGGGGCGATGGTTCCGGAGACGTCCCAAGGAAAAATCCCAAACGCCGGGTACATGGGGGGTAATATCCCCATGGATTATGCGGACGGGAGCCACATCAAGTCTGGCTCCCTGTCGGTTACTGCGCCGGAGCCTTCACGGGTTCCGGATTCAAGTGAGCAGCCCCTCGCTAAAGAGGGCGAGCCGGCCGTGCCGATGACCTCCGCCCAGCCAGAGGCATCAGATGATTTGCTCGAAGTGCTTCGCAGCGCTTCCATTGCGAAGTGCACCGTACTCTAATGAGTATGGTGTTTGAGAAGGTCCGGTCCGCCAAAAGCGGATTGACCGAAGCATGCACCAGCCTCCTAACAGGCTTTGAGGTAAGTAATGAAAAGTGTGAGAAAGTGTCACCCAATAGACAGTAGCCCCTGATACTCTGTTTGGTGTTCAGAAAGAAAAAGCCAAACAAAGGGTCAATGTTTAATCCACAGGAGTCTGACAGTACATGTCTATGTTAATAAGCAGGCGCTGCTGCTGATCGTCGCTGCACGCACAACTGAGGTTGCCGGACTCAAGCTGGACCTGGGGCAGGCTGAAGAAGAGCTCGGACTCGTTAAGAGGCAGCTCGAGGAGAACAAAGGTAAGTGATACCCCGTCCGTGTGTCGTGTAGAGGAGAAAATTGATGATGCTAACAAAAAACATTATGATTTTTAATAGGGGCGGCGACCGAAGTGGCAGCCCTGAAGAAAGCGCTGTCCGAAGCCGAAGCCAAGGCGGCCACAGAGCGCACCGAGCGTGAGAAACAAGATGCTCGGATGGGGGAGGTACAGAAAGATCTCTAGGAGTTCGGCAAGAAGTTCGAGTCCTTGGAGCATGACTTCAAGACGCAAGCGTCCGAGCTTGCCAAAGCCCTTGAGAGCGCGAAAGATGCCAAGGACAAAGCCCAAAAGGCCCTCCAGGAAATCCAGGCGGCCAAGAAGATAGCGGCGGGTAAGGCATTCATTATGCAAAGCAAGCATGTGGAGGAGACATTTCTTTTACTCACCCGCATTCGGAGCTCTCCAGGGGCATTCGCAGATCTGCCATGCAGCTTATCGGATGCCGCGGAGTTCTACCGTGCCGAAGCGGGGAGCTCTACAGAGAAGCTGTTCTAGTCCCAGTATACTAGAGCCGAACACCCAATGTCTGTTAGTGACCAACTGAAGCAATTGGTCGAACTCCACAGGGCGGCCGAACTGGCCATGAAGGACCTCATAGTCCGGATGTGGCCTGGTGAGCCCCTGCCTGACAACTACTTTGGCCTTATAAAGTAGATGGTAAGTGCTTGTCCACGGCTTGAAGTTATCAAGCAATCCGTCTGCATTGAGGGTGCCCGCCGGGCCTTTGCCCATGCGAAGATGCATTGGGCCAAACTGGACGCTGAGAAGCTGGTGAATGACGGACCCCTAGAGGGTAAGGAGCATCACTACCCCGAGAAATATTATGATGGCGTCATGAAAGGCGCTCGCCTTGTGGCCGATGAATGCACCAAGAACTTAATCTTTGAGTGAATGGGCTCGTGTCGTCTTTGTAATATGAGAACGAGTTTGTGTACGCTATATAACGCTTTGTTGATTTAAAATATTACTTTCTGTGCGGCCGTTTATAAAATTCTGAGAGTAGGCCAGTCGTCGTCTTTCGCCCCCGTGTAGCTAGTACTGGGGTGTTCGTGGAAAACCCAAACACTCTTTATCCAAGTTTTTGGTCCTTTAAGGAGGTGTTTGGCGCAGCAAACGAGGCAATCAGACTATGCGGCTTCATAACTCTCACTTGACCATAGAAGTCTATAATTTTAAATTTCGGTGAAGCCCCTAGTATTCGGAAGGCCGAACTGGGGCGTTATACACGCCTAAATCGAACAAGGCCGATTCCTCACCTTAAGCGGAAGAAATCTTTAAGGATTTAGCACCTCTCGAACAGCGACCAGCTCTCGCCGCATCATGACAGTCAGTTTTCGGCTTTCTCTACTGGGGTGCTCGTCTGGAAGAACCGGGACACAATCGCAGTAGTTTTCCCTGCGCTACCTTAGCCAATATAACGAAACGTAAGGTACCAAAACAAGGGAGATGGGCCAACCCAACTATTGACCCAAGACATGATTCGGAGCTGATGCATATAATGCTATAAGTTTGGGGTGCCACACTGTCGAAAGTGTTCGGACTTTTATTGCCATGTTATGGGGCTCAATAAAAAGCCCCTGGCGAACTGATCGTACCAAAGTGTAATGATCCAACAATAAATAAATATTCAAGGGAAAATATGAAGATAACAATAAGAAGCTGACGCTATATACTATTTCCCATTGTTATTTGGATAATACGGCAAGGCGTATGTGTACAATTAATGCATTAAGAAGAAACAAATAGGACTATTTGACATGTCCTATCCAAGGGCAGGTTGCATGCGGGTATGTAAAAACAGGTATAACGATCATTGAAAGAGACCACCTGGGTATTCCCTTGTGTGCAAAGCCTCTTGCCTCCTTGGTGTTCCCCCCAGTGATGAATCCGGTATTCCGGTTCTCTGAAGGGGCTGCCCGAGAGTAGGGTCCTGAAAAGAAAGAAAGGAGAAGGGTGTGCGGGCCTCGTGGAGGCTAAACCGCGCTGTGAGCTGCATCGTCGACTCGCGTCCGCCTACGCCCATGTTATTTTGAGTGCGTAGTTGTGTACGCGTGGCACAAATGCCTCCTGAATGGGGCAGGGGCGGAGGCCGGATTGCTAATCGAGCTCTTGGCGTGCCTGACCATCCTGCTGCAGGGTGCTCCGGACTCGCTTGACGGTGTTCAGGGTTGTTATTGCCGAATTGGCTGTCTGTCGAAGAAGGCTGCTTTGTACTTCTGCCGCAAGGGCCGCAGTGTGCTCTTTCGTACGGAGGGAGCGGTCTGTGTTTCCATTGACTGTTATAACCCCACGGGGTCCTGGCATCTTGAGCTTAAGGTATGCATAGTGCGGTACCGCATTGAATCGAGCGAATGCAGTTCGTCCTAGTAGTGCATGATAGCCACTACAGAAAGGGACGATATCGAAGATTAATTCCTCGCTTCGGAAATTATCTGGAGATCCGAAGACCACTTCCAGTGTTATTGAGCCCGTACAGCGGGCCTCTACCCCTGGAATTACACCTTTAAAGGTGGTTTTGGTTGGTTTGATCCGTGAGGGATCGATGCCCATTTTGCACACTCTGTCCTGATAGAGCAGGTTCAGGCTACTGCCACCGTCCATATGGACTCGCGTGAGATGGAATCCGTCAATGATTGGGTCAAGGACCAATGCGGCTGAGCCGCCGTGACGGATGCTGGTAGGATGGTCCCTACGATCAAAGGTGATCGGACAGGATGACCATGGGTTAAACTTTGGGGCGACTGGCTCCATCGCATAGACGCCCCTAAGTGCACGCTTTCATTCCCGTTTGGGGATGTGGGTGCCATAGATCATGTTTACCGTTTTCACCTAGGGGGGGGGGAGGGATTTCTTCTGTCCCCCAGTGTTCGGACGCCAGGACTCCTCATCGTTATTGCTGTGCAGCCCCTTGTCCTTGTTTTGGCATGCACCTTGCCGGCCTGTTTGAACACCCAACAATCTCTGTTAGTGTGATTGGCTGGTTTGTCGGGGGTGCCGTGAATCTGGCACGAGTGGTCGAGTATGCGATCCAGACTGGACGATCCCCGATTGTTTCTTTTGAACGGCTTTTTCCGTTGACCGGATTTAGAGTTGCTGAATCTGACATTGACTGCCGTATCTTCGACATTGTCGCCATTGTTCCGATGCTTATGTCTATTGCGCCGTGGTGTTCCGTTACTGTCGCGGACATCTGAAGTGCCGGAGTTTCCTGGCGTGGTGTTACTGCGAGCCAACCAACTATCCTCGCCCGCGCAAAAGTGGGTCATGAGTGTCATGAGGGCCGCCATGGACTTCGGTTTTTCTTGGCCGAGGTGTCGGGCGAGCCACTCGTCGCGGATATTATGCTTAAAGGCCGCCAGGGCCTCGGCGTCCGGACAATCGACAATTTGGTTCTTTTTAGTTAGGAACCGAGTCCAGAATTTTCTGGCTGACTCTCCGGGCTGTTGGGTAATGTGAGTTAAGTCATCAGCATCTGGTGGTCGCAAGTAGGTGCCTTGGAAGTTGTCAAGGAATGCGTCCTCAAGATTTTCCCAACTGCCGATGGAGTTCGCTGGCAGGCTATTCAGCCAATGTCTGGCTGGCCCTTTAAGCTTGAGGGGGAGATACTTGATGGCATGTAGATCATCACTACAAGCCATGTGAATGTGGAGAAGAAAATCTTCAACCCACACCGCGGGGTCTGTTGTGCCATCGTATGACTTGATGTTGACAGGTTTAAACCTTTATGGGAATTCATGATCCATTACTTCATCAATGAAGCAGAGGGGGTGTGCAGCGCCTCTATGCCGGGCTATGTCACGATGCAGTCCGACTAAGTCTGGTCGGTTATGTTCGGCCCGGCCGGATTTATTATTAGTGTATCCGGCATGACGGTCATCGTCATGTGCTGTGGCGCGCCCCCGTGATCCGTAGATCGATCTTGGTTGTCCTATGTTGTTTTCCAATATGTTTTGCAGGTCCTGCGTATTGCCCCGGGCCGTAGTGAACTGGCATGGGGGTGCGAGCTGGTACGTCATTTTATCCCGGCCACGAGGTGGCCGGTCAGCCTCGTCTTGTGCTGGTAGTGCAGGATCTACAGCCTCTTCCTCTAGCTGAGGTAGCAACTTATGTTTTGGGTAACCCTTGGTGGGGGGCTCGAGTCCGTATTCCTCGGCCGCCAGGACCTCAGTCCATCTGTCTGCGAGCAGATCTTGATCAGCTTGGAGCTACTGCTGCTTCTTTTTTAGGCTTCTTGCAGTGGCTATAAGCCGGCGCTTAAAGCGCTCCTGCTCTATGGGATCCTCCGGTATGCCGAATTCGTCGTCACCGAGGCTCACCTCGTCTTCGGAGGGAGGCATATAGTTGTCGTCCTCAAAGTATCCATCCGTCGCCTGTTCATCTGGGCTGACCTGCTCGTGTTCTTGTTCTGCCTGCTCGAAGGTAGGCTGATCAGGATTGTATTCCTCTCCGGCACCATCTGGATTGTTTTCTTCTCCAGTGCCAGTGTTGCTGTGGCAGGGCCTAGAGTGGCGCCGATGATGCCCATGCTTTGATTTCTTCCCTGAGGGGTTATCTGTTGCCTCATCACCATTGTTTTCTTTGGGGGTGTCCACCATATATATATATATCATATGAAGAGGTGGCAGTCCAGCGCCCTGTGGGCGGTGGTTGCTGTTCTTCTCCAGCATCGTCGTCTATACCGTCGATGTCTTTGGAGTCGAAGTTAAGCACGTTGGTCAAATCATCGACTGTGACTATGAAGTGGGTGGTGGGTGGGTAACGAATTTCTTCGTCGCCTGCTTCCCACTAGAGTCGAACATAGTTCGTCCAGGACTCTCCTGACAGAGAGCGAGACCTTAATGAATTTAGCACATTGCCAAAGGGGAAGTGCTGAAAGATATCCGCGGCGGTGAACTCCATTATTGGAGCCCAATCGGACTTGATGTGCCCGGGCGCTCGCGGTTCGGAACCCACGTGCAAATGCAGGTCCGGGGGTCCGGCGATGCAGATTCCCTTAACGGCGGAGTCTGTGTTCAGCTCTACCGCTAAAGAGTATGCGGCCTCCGTGGCAGGGTCCATCCACCTGTCCTCGGTCGAGGCGATCTACCCCGGACTTAGGTCCGGAGCGACTGTAGGGTCGATATCCCGAATATGGTCCGGTAGCAGATTTAAGTCATGCTCGTCGCGACTGTTCGGTACTCCCGATGCAGGCCCAAATCCATCGAAGATCAAGCCTCCACGGATATCGGCCGTATAATTCAAGTTTCCAAACCTGACCTGATGGCCAGGGGCATAGCTGTCGATCTGCTCCAGATGGCCAAGCGAGTTGTCCTACAGTGCGAAGCCGTCGAACACGAAGATTTGTCCGGGGAGAAAGGTCTCACCCTGGACTGCGTTGTTGAAGGTTGGGGGAGCCATCGAGCCTTACAACGACGACACAGAGGAACTCTCAATGAAAGCACCAATGTCGGTGTAAACCGGCGGATCTCGGGTAGGGGGTCCCGAACTGTGCGTCTAAGGATAATTATAACAAGAGACTGGGGACACGATGTTTTACCCAGGTTCGGGCCCTCTCGATGGAGGTAATACCCTACTTCCTGCTTGATTGATCTTGACGATATGAGTATTACAAGAGTTGATCTACCACGAGATCGTAGAGGCTAAACCCTAGAAGCTAGCCTCTGGTATGATTGTTGTTGTCCTACGGACTAAACCCTCCAGTTTATATAGACACGGAGGGGGCTAGGGTTACACAGAGTCGTTTACAGAGAAGGAGATCTACATCCAAATCGCCAAGCTTTCCTTCCACGCAAGGGAGAGTCTCATCCGGACACGGGACGAAGTCTTCAATCTTGTATCTTCATAGTCTAATAGTCGGCCAAAGTACATAGTTTGGCTGTCCGGATACCCCCTTATCCAGGAATCCCTCAGTGGGTGTGCTTATTGTGTCGTGTGACACGAGAGATGAAGGTAAATGGCCGCAGGAATAAATGGAGGCCGGGCGGCCTGGATTGTTGGCGCGTCTGCATGGCAGTTTTTGGAGCGGGTAACTGCATTGTCGCGTCGTGCCCGACGCAACCGCATGCACATGAACATGCGTGATCGTGCAACGGCCCCAAACACCAGCAATTCGCGTGGAGTGACAAGGGCAGAGCACCCGAAGGGACGCAAGAGTAGAGCGTGCATGGCGGGACGTGAGCAGAGCGTGCCGTGGCCGCCTCAACTGCAAGCAACCGCACGCATAGAGCAGTTGAACACGCAGGAAATGGTCGCCTACAAGCCGTCTGACACTTGCGTTGCTGCATAGAGAGCATCCGTGTGCTACTACCTCCGTCCTTGTCTCTAGTCCCCTTTATATTCTATGCCATACTTTGCCCTCAAATTTGACCAACAAAATGTTAATGCATATTATAAAAATTATATAATTGGAAACTATGTTCAAATACGAATCCAACTATATAATCTTTGGCGACATGCATTCATATTTTATTAGTTAAATCCTACTTATAAACTAGGACGGTGGTATAGTAGGTAATTAAATCACGGACATTTTTTAATTAACCGTATGTGTACGTGTCCTTTCGTCCTCCTCTCGCACGTTTTGTCACCCTGTTGCCGCAGTAGGCTTACAACGCAATCTTGTGCACCACACGGGGGTGTTCTTTTGGCCAAACAGTGGCGCCAATGAATCTTTGGTGAGCCCGTTCCTGCGCAACCTCGCAGGTTCCCGCGCAAGCTTCCCGCCCAACTCGGTGAAATCCCCCAAATTCCCAATGCTTACCGGCCTGCTATATAAACCCTCACGGCAGTGAGTCCTGCGTCGCATTTTCCCCTCCCTCCTTGTAGCTTATCTCGTCTTCTTCTTCCACAATCGCTAATGGCACCGGTTCGTTGTCATTGCTCAGCCATTCCACCATCATCAGAGGACAACTCTAGCTGGGAGGCTACACCGCGGCGGTGGTGCAGTCACTAGCGTTGTGTAGTGCGTGTGGCGTCCCTGTTGGGTGTGTGCGGAACACCCACCATACGCTCTGCCGCCGCTGCCCGTCGGCAGCTGTTGCCGGTCGCCGTTGCCACAACACCACCATCGAAAGCCAGGTCCATGGCCCACTCCGCCGCCGTGGCCCAAAGGCGGGAGGTGGCCGTTGTAGCTGCCACCCCACCGCCAGCCACCATGGCCATCACCCGCTCCGCCATCATGGCCCGAAGGCGGGAGGTGGTGGTCGTGGCCGCCAGCCCACCGTTGACCGCCAGGGTCATCACCGCTCCGCCACCGCCGCTCGTAGGTGGGAGGCGGAGGTGGATGCCCGCATGTGCGTCAGCGACCTTGTGCGCTACACCGAGTTCCTGTGGGAGGAGGACGAGCGCCTCGTCGAGCATGCAAAGAGCCTTACCGCCGCATGGCCGTGGCACATGCTGCCTCAGAGGCGAGGAATCAGGAGATCTACGAGGAGAACCACCGCTTCAAGAGGGGTCGTCTGGAGTGGTAGAGGGCGTTCGAGGTGAGCATCACTGAAGGTGCAGCAACGGCAAGCACCGTATTGCAGTTGTCCAGCTCGTCTATAGGCTCCTCCTCCTCTACCTCTTACTGATCGCGCTCGGTAGAGGAGAGGCTGCCGGATGTAGTACAAAGCCCCTCCGTAGTAGTAGTATTTAGGGGCTATTTTGTTCAGTTCATCTGACTCTAGATGTGGTGGAACTGTACAACATACTTAAAATTAGCTAGTATATAAAGTAGAACTAGCTATCAGTACGTGGTTGGCAACAATTGGGGAAATGTTTGGTCGGTTTAGCTATCGAGTTGAACTGTTTGTATAAAGAACGGCTGCTTAATCTACGAATGAAATCTATGCTTAATTACTGAATTTTAGTTGCAAAAACTAGATACTGCTAGTGATTTTTAGCTGCATATTTTGACAAATCACAGTGTTACAAGGTTGACGAATGGCAATGTTACTAGATCAACAAATGTCAATCTTTCCAATTTGACAAATGGCAACATACCTAATATGACAGATGTGAATCTTACCAAATTGTTTGTAAGTGGTTGCACATGGGTCATCCAAAACAACCGTTTGCGTTGAGGAGATGCACAAATCCTGATGTCACTTTGTATACAGGTGTTCTATCTAAAACGTTTGCGATCAAGAGCTGCACAGATCCTACTCGGCACATTTTCCCTTGGCTTCCTGGGAAGTTGTCGGTTTGCATACGGGTGTTCTAACTAAAACATTTGCGATGAGTGTTTCATATTTAAAAACTATTGATGTTTTTTTCAAAAGAAAATCATTTGATAAGTCTGTACATTAAGAGAGAAAAACACAAGTTCACTCAAACCATATATTTCATTCAATCACACTGCAAATTTATATTCATACGATCGAGATACATTATTAAACCCAAGAAAAAAAATACTATTTCTGGCGGCGATGGAGGTGGTGTGACGTGCCGTCCTTGTCGTTGTCGTCCTCCGGGACGCCATTGTTGAAGTCTTCAAGGCAGCACAAAATGTTCTTCACTTGTAAATCAAACATCATGTCGTCGCGCGATCGACGGGCGAGGCATGGGAGGACGGCAGCTGGCGGCGCTGAGAGGTAGCGGTCGATGGCAGCGTCCCATGTTGCTGAGGGGGCGCGCACACAGGCACGGGCGCAACCAAACACACAGGGACCACCGCCATGATGGGTGGAGGGGCGTGCACGGACATGGGCATGGGCGCTAGCGCTGGCATGTACACGAGATCGCGCGGGTCCGCAGAGACCTTGCTGATGCCCGCGGCTTCCAGCTCTGCGGTAGTGCTCAGCGACAAGCCTGTCAATGCTACAGGGATGGTCTCTGGTGTGGGAGCAGGGATGGGAGCTGGGACGGGAGCGGGGGCAGCAACCACCGTGGCCAGCTCGTTCTGGGCCATGTCTATGAGGCGCCATTTCTCCTTATTTTCTATCTCCTCCGGCTCGGAGTCGACTTCACCAAACTTGAAGACTAGTGGCAGATGATCCTTCTGCGCCATGGTGTTGGTGGAGGTCTACAGGAGGGAGGGGAATGGGAGGCGAACAGTAAGGCCGCCCGTATTAAGCAGCGGATCGGATGCCATTAATGGAGAGGAAGGCGGGTGGCCATGGAAGTCAAAGGGCTCGCTTCCTAGTGAGCCCACGCAGCGTACAACTCGCACGCTTCCTAGTGAGCCTGCACATTGGAGGAAAGCTTGCATGCCTCTTGGTCAGCCTGCGCATCGGACTGCGCTCGCATGCCTCCCATTCAGTCAAGTAGCTGTCCGCACGACACCTCCTATAGCCGTTAAAACCAATACACGAGGCGTCACATGAATGGTTAACATAACGCACATGATTTGAATTATATTAATGTTTGCGATGTTAGAGTGGCAGCTATTTGTTTCAAAATTCCTTTGTTGGATGTTATTCGAGTGTGCCTTTTCTCAAAATGGACACGAAAAATACCACAACATGTCAGGTGCCATTCCATGATAGCATGCCAAGTTTCATGAATTTCATGACGAGTTTTTGATTTGCTAGAATTTAAATCAAAGTATCTCAATGTTTTGCTTGCAATCAACAGTGCCCTGGTGTTTGAAATTCATTCTCATTTCTTGCATGGGACCTAAGCATGCAACCAAGGACACAAATTTGAATTTTCAACCAATTTATATGCATTAGAGCGTGTGCATGTAGTTCAAATTTGAATTATGCACATAAATGCATTGAAAACTCAATTAATGCTTAAAAATGTCCAAACGAACCCCGAAAAATCCCAAAAATTGACACAACACTCCTGTTGTTCTTTGTTGAGATGAGAAGTTTTTTGAAAGCAATAAGAGGCAATGGATATCGTTTCGTCCCCAAAGGTGGGACGTTCCATACCGAAACCATCACGCTTGTTGTGAGAAGCTCTGGTTTGTGAGAAGCATATCCTCAAACCTGCCCGAAATGGGAACAAATTTACCACGCCATGTTGATGCCGCTCCATGATACACTACAAAAAAAGACACATCCGTGACATTTTGGGCCGAACAAATTTTTTATGTCATGCTTATGACACTTCTATGACGATAATTGTGACAAAACCCGACATCATCATAGATGTGGTGGGCTCCTACTTCTATGACAAAAAATCATGACATAAAATGGGCTTTTCATCCTGGGCGGGCTGGAGACACAGATGCATGACATTCTTTGGTCCGTCCATGACGGGAAAAAACTGTGGTAGAAGCGAGGGCGAGGAAAATATCGGGGAGTTCCTGGTTACTGTGGGTGGTCGGGGGCCAAGCGATGCGCGTTTCTCTCATACACGTAAGCGTGTGGGTGCGAGGCATTGGGATCTAACTGAACCCGAGCGAGGCATTCGCCTACTAAACCCGATCGATTGCACTACAGGCTACACGTTAATGAACCCGAGCGATCGATCGATCCCTGGCTGTTAACTGAACCCGATCGAGCAATTCCTTCGCTACTGCTGCTAACTGAAGCTGATCGAACCTGCTGCCTCTTTATGAATAGTGAGTGTTGTAGGGGGGGTGGATGAACATTTCCCGGTGGGGTTTGGATGAACAGGACCCCGTGATAGTAGAGGCCGTTGCCGCTGGATGAACAGGACCCCAATCGAGCCGGTTGAGGGTGGATGAACATGACCCCATGGAGGGCTGGTTGAACAGTAGCCGGTGGAGGGCTGGATTAATAGTTGCCCATGGAGGGGTGGTTGAACAGGACCCCGTGGAGAGAGCTAGTTGAATAGTAGCCAGTGGAGGAGCGGTGGAGGCTGGATGAACAGTCGCAGGTGGAGGCTGGAGGAGGTCGACGGTGGATGAATAGCAGCCCGTGGAGGCTGGAGGAGGTCGATGGTGGAGATGAACAATAGCCTATGGAGTCCTGTTTTGCAGTACGCCACACCCCTCCCGATGAACAGGACCCCCCGTTTCGACCGTAGCGCTCCAAGACAAGTCTGTTTCCTCTGATGTGCGGTATGCCACACCCCTCCCGATCAACATGACCCCGTTTCGACCGGAGGCACTCAAACACAAGACTGTTTCCTCCATTTTGCGGTACGCCAGACCCCTCGCGATGAACAGGATCCCATTTCAACCGTGGCCGGTCGAATAGAAGGCCGTTTCGTCTATTCTGCGGTATGCCAGGCCTCGTTTCGATGGACTATGCCGTCCAAGCCGGTTGGCTCCCGATGAACACGACGATGCCGTTTCTCCATTTCGACCCAGCCGGTTGGTTGCCGATGAACAGGACGATGTCGCTGCCTCTCCATGTACACATGCCCTGGCCGTACGTATGCACGAGTAGGCATTTGAGACCCCGCCCGTATGTACGTACGTGGCCGCATTTTTTGGCGTGTGGCTGTATGTACGTGTACACGGTTTAGACAGGACCGCCTGAACTACTATGCGGGTGGCTCTACTATGACATGTGCTGCTACTTACTCGACCATGGTTCATCATTGCGGAGCGATTGATCAACCAACATGCACGTACACATTCGCGACAAGACAGACAATGGTATCTACGCTTCGACCGGGTGGGTCCTAGCTGTCAGGGAGGATAAGGACACACTTCCTTGTGTGCGAAGATATAGCTGCTGGGTCCCAGCTGTCAGGGGGTCATTTTTTCCCATAATAAGGGCGCACTTCCTTGCGTGTGAAGATGTAGCTGGTGGGTCCCAGCTGTCAGGGGAAGAAAACATTATTTTTCAGGGTAAAAATGATGGAGTTGCATGCATGCGTCCATTGGCGTGGTGCGTCCCCACTGTCAGCCTCTCATATACAATCATCTTCTGATGACTCTTGTTTGTTGACCACGTTGACCACACCATGCCGAGCGCACCAAGGCCGGTGGACGACGGCGAGGCCCCAGACTGGAACGACCCGGAGATGAGGAAGATGCGTCAGTGGAGTCACAGATGGAGAGGAGTGAGAAACTTGTCTGGTTCGGGTGCACGGCAAGACTGCCGCCCACGGGAGACAGGAGCAAGAACATAGGTTGAAGAAGGAGCATGGCTGTTGGATTAACATCCAATGGTCTAGCTGCTAGAATCATTTGTTGATTAAGTTGACAAATCCCTGCATACACGTCAGCTCAGTAGGCCCACAAGTCAGCCACCAAATCTTCCGGGTCCCAGCTGTCATCGGGAGGAATAGTTTTTTTTGCATAACAAGGAGGCACTTCCTTCCGTGCGAAGATACAGCCGGTGGGTCCCAACTGTCAGGGGGAGGAAACATTTTTTTCAGCTTAATAAGGAGGAACTTTCCTTGCATGCAACCATGGACCTCGTGGGTCCTAGCCGTCAAGCTCTCCACGTATAGTCCTCTTCCGATGACTCTTGTTTATTGACCATGCCACGCTTGGCACAGCAAGGCGGTGGACGACGGCGAGGCCCCGGACAGGAGTGACCCAGAGATGGGAAGACGCGGCAGTGGAGTCGCGGATTGAAAGAGTACAAGGGTTATAACTGGTTCTGGTGTGGCGTGGGGCTGCAGTCGGTGGAGAATAACAAGTGGTGTGGAGGGGTGGAGGGATAGCCTGGCCGACGGTGGGGTAGTGCTTCATAGTGATGCGTGCTAAGGAGAGCCGCTAGCCGCCGGAGGCCGGAGTAGGCGGTCCCGGCGATGCTGGAGGAAGAAGACGAGAGATTGAAGGTGCATGCCGGCTGTTGGGTATAAATCCAATGGCTGTGGATGTCATAATCATTTGTTGACCAAGTTGACAATGCCTTGCGTAGGCTTTGACCTATTGGCCCACATGTCAGCCTACAAAAATGTGGCATATATTTAACCCATGTTTTCTAGAATTTGTAGTCCATTTGCTGGGCTGGGTAAACAAATAATTTTGCGTCAATGCGACCCATTTAATATTTTCTAAGAAATCCTAGCCCATTTTCACTTTCTTGAAATACAGGAATTAGCTGGGCTCGTTCTATATATAATGTTAGGTTAGAAGGAGTAATTAATATCAAAAAGTAAACCAGAGCGACACATTTTTTATACATAAAATCAACAAATTAGCTGTCAGATTTTGGGTTCCGGCGGACCCTCAAGGTTCGAACTCTGGGGTGCGCGCGGAGATCTCACCTCCTACCTACTCACGTCTCGTCGCCTCGCAAGGATCTAAACTACACGAAGAACAACACAAGGGACACGAGATTTATACTAGTTCGGGCCACCATTGTGGTGTAATACCCTACTCTAGTTTGTGGTGTGGTGGATTGCCTCAGGGGCCGATGAACAATACAAAGAAAGAACTGCCTCGCGAGGGGAGGGGTTCTTGTGTTGGTGGTTGTGGCTAAGGTTTGATTGGTCGACCCCCAATCCCCCTGCCCTGAGGGCGGCTAGTCCTATTTATAGAGCGAGGCCCTGGTCCTCTTCCCAAATATTGAGCGGGAAGGCCGCCAACAATTGGCCATTTTGAAGGGGAACATCCAGTACACTTATCAAAACTAAAGTTGGTCATCGCTTGGCAAAGACTCTGATGATGACGCCTTCCTGGGCTCCACGATGACCTCCATCCTGCCGTTCTGCTGGTCTTGATCTTGTTGCACCGAAATGGTTGCCTTTGCTTGATACTCTTGCCTACGCTTGCCCCCTTTGCACCAAAGAGGAAACAAGGAATCTGCACAGGCCGGCGCTCGCCTGGCTTCGGTCATCATGGCTTGCATCACGGGAACCTCGTGAGGTACCCTGCCTTGATCTCTCCGCCTCCTCGCGAGCCAGCCTGACGAGGCTGTGCCTGAGGAATCTTCCCGTCGTCTGCCCCACGAGGCTTGGCCCCTCGCGAGGGTCTTGAGTGTGTGTTGATGAAGATGGGCCGTACTGGGCCATTCCTTTAGCCACGCCGTAGGCCGCAGGCAGGCAAGTCTGGGTACCCCCATTCCTAGAACGCCGACAGTAGCCCCCAGGCCCAAGGCGCGCCTGGACTTGGCTTAGCAAAGAAGCGAAGGGGCAAGTGCGAAGCGCCGTGGGCCCCAACAGCCTGCGGCCTTGGGTGCCACGTGGCGGTTGATTGGACGCGGGCGTCCCTATTTCCCCATGCCTCCTTATTTTGCGCCCGGCTAGGCGGACCCGCAGTTGCACACAGTCATCCCTCTTCTTGCCGCTCGTGCGTCCCCTTCTCTTCTTCCCCCTGAGCTCCAACCTCCGCTTCCAATCCAATCTCGAACCCTCTCCCTTCCCGTCGCCATGGTGCCAACGAAAAAGGGGAAAGGGAAGAGGCCTGTGCCCTCGCCCCGCTCGCCACCGTCGGCGGCTCCTGCTCTGGATCAGCCGATCATACTCAATTTGGAAGCCTTGGGCAAGGTCAGTTCCACCCTTGCCACCACCTTCAATGAGTGTGGGAGGATGACGGTCTGGCCCGCGTCTCACTTCTTGTCAGGACCCCGACTCGATGCCACATCGATCTAGCATGTAACACCTCATATCGCTTTGCGGCCTCACGCACGGTATCCCTACGGGTGTCGCCTTACCTTTGCCCGGGACCATTTGCGCATTTTGGCACACGTATATGATGGTGTCGCTAGCATCCATATGATAAAGAGCCCGGGCTGACATGGCTAGTCGTAAACCCAAAGTGGCACTAACTTACAGGGACAGGCATTCATGACCCAGCATCGAACGTGTCGGTCATCAGCGAGTGAATCCAGGCTGTAGCACTGGGCTAACAGGACTCCGGTGAACCGGGCTGTAGCGGGCTAGCAGGACTCCGGTATTCATCGCGTGACATTTCCCCGAAGGGACAGACACAGGATCGAAGAAGGACACATGCCGGCCTGCCTAAGTGTTCCGGAGCAGTAGCAAGCTACCAGGGCTCAGTGGAAGCACTAGGAGACATTTCCCGGTAAGAGAGGCTACTAAGAATAAACAACTAGATAGTCAGATCCCACACATAACAATACACATTACACGTACGCATAACATGCAAGTATGTGCTGTACAACATGGCATCACAGCATAACTCAACAACTCATATAGATAAAGGCTCAGAAGAGACGTCATAGCATATATTGCAAACAGGGGTCACAAGACCCATCATACAGAGCATACAAGCAACAAGCGGAAGCATTACATGTCTGGGTACAGACATCTACAAAAGAAAAAGGCTGAAGAGCCTGACTATCTACAACATCCGATCAAGATCGTAGCTGAGGTACTAGCTACTAGTCGAAGTCCATGGGAACACTAGTAAGACCGAAGTCTCCGCTGCAAAAACATAAATAAAGCAACATGAGTACAAAGGTACTCAGCAAGACTTACATCAGATCCTAGCATACATGCATTTGTATTAAGACGGTAATGTGGTGTTTAGTTGCAGCAAGCCAGCTTTGACTCTGTGGCTATCCTGTTCTACGACTACCAGAAACTCTTGAGGTGAAACAACGTACACGAGTCCACTAATCACCATACAATACACTACTATGGATTCATCCCCGTCTCCCTACGAGAAGGCCATCCATAGCACTCACACTTGTCTTGAGCGTTTTATAGTATCCACTTCAAGTTGTCTATGTACCATGTAAGCATCCAAGAAGTCCATAACCGCGGACCCGGCTATTCGAATAGATCATGTTAACCCTGCAGGGGTGTACTTCTTCACACACGCTCTCGCCACTTACCGCCATGTACACGTCATGTATCTCGGCAACCTTCAAGCGGAAGCCTGGCGAGGGTGTCGGCCACGACCTGACTAACCACACAAGACTCTAGTCCAGGTTTATCGCCTATTCGGGTTCCATCTGCAAGGAGATCCGGCCGGGGTGTCGCTTACGGACCCAAACGATGTGTACAGGGTTCCCGAGCCCACCAACCGGGTGCCACTCGGTACACCGGCCACATGTGCCTAGTCTGTCCCAAGCCCACCCTGCCGGGTGCCACCTGGTAGAAAAATAGCACTACCTACAAACACCAGAAACTAGTTGCGACTCCTGGACAGAGATCAAGTTGGTTAATAAGTCGAGAGGGCTTGGAGCGCCCGGAGCCCAATGTGTGGTAGTATCGAGTCATTGGACAACATACACAGAACTCAGTGCTTAAGGACGGTTCCAATGAGACAACCCACCATGTACTCCTACATGGCCTCTCACCGCTACCTTTACCAAATCGTGTTCACACACTTCACCCTCAGCATCAGAACATATCGTGACACTCCAATTCATTCCCAATGAACCAGACCTGACACAACTCTAAGCAATAGCAGGCATAGCATGGTAGGAACACAACAATGGCTTCAATCAACTCCTACACATGCTAGTGGGTTTCAACTATTTACTGTGGCAATGACAGGTCATGCAGAGGAATGGGTTCAACTACCGCAGCACAAAGTAGCAGATGAATCGTTGTTGTCCTAATGCAATAACTGAGAGCAGGAGCGAGAGAGTAGGGTTTTATCGAAATGAACAAGGGGTTTTGCTTGCCTGGTAAAACAACAAGGAAGGCACTGCTTCACGGACAGGTACTCTGGAACGTCTCCGGAGCAGGACCTATCGAGAAGGAACGGTGCCGGCAATCAAAACACAATCATATGCAACAATATGATGCATGAACATGGCATGTAGATGTGATGCTGTTGAGCTAATGCAACTAGTGTTCACTTGGTTTGAAGTCCATTTGAACCAAAGGTTCAAATGCATTTCTAAATTAAGTCTCTTATATATGCCATAATGTGTTTTCCCATATTCAGCATGTATAAGTTTGTTTTTCATGCAT
>NC_041391.1:570915563-570927449 GCF_002162155.2 Triticum dicoccoides
AGTTCGGGATAGCGCGGGTGTGGGGCTGCAGCTCGCGTTCGAGCGAACGGAGGGCACAGGCGGTAGCTACGAGGCAGCAGGAGCACATCGAGCTATCTACACGAGGCGGAGGTGCTCGGGGGCACGGAGCTCGCCGGCCATGGCGGACGGCGGCTTCGGGCGCTCGCGGGGCAGCGGCTACAGGGCACGCGCGAGAGAGAGAGGTGAGGGGAAAGGAAGAGGGGCTCACGGCGGACTCGCAGAGCAGGCCGGTGTGCTCGGGGACGTCCTGCGTCCGGCGAATCGACGGCGATGGCGGCGAGATCGATCTCCGGCGTCGGTGGTGAAGAAGACGACGGCGTCGGCGATGGAGCGCGTCCGGAGGTGCGTGGCTTGACGAGGAGGTAGAGGGGGTCGCGGCGGAGCTCGGGGGCTCTACGGAGGGGCGAGGGGACGGCGGGGAGCGCGTCGGTGGCGAGCTGCTGCGGCGGCAGTGCTTCGGGTGAGAGGGAGAGAGAGCAGGGGAAGAGGAGGAGGGCGAGGGAGAGTGAGAGCGGTGCGGGGCAGCTGCGTGGCTTCGTCCGGGGCATCGAGGGAGTCCGGGGAAGCAGGAGGTGGCCAGCCGGGGGGGAGGTGGCGCGCGCGCGTGCCGGCGAGCGTCGGGCACACGCCCTCGTCCTTCTGTCCGAGGAGGGGGACAACAGAAGGCAGCGGGGGTGGGCTGGGCCGCCAGCTGGAGATGGGCCAGGTAAGTGGCCCAGGTAAGCCCCTTCTTTCTTTTATTTCTGTTTTCTAGTTTTTCTGACATTTGTTTTGATTTAATAAATATATTAAATCATTTAATTTTATTATGCCAATTTTTGTAGGGGCTAATGGTATTATTCCAGAGCTCTTGTATAATTGGCATAATTTTTGGACCATATTTCATATATATAGAAATATATTTCCAATGCAAATATTTATCGAATTAACCCAAATGGCCAAAATAAATGTCCATGAGCTCCTAAAAATATTGTTTTGATTTTTATCTCTGTCCAATATTTTCAGAGGGCAACATGAGCATTTTCTTGGACCCTTTTGGAGAAATTTTTATTTGGGTCATTTTCAAAAATGATTCTGAGGGTTTCCACCAATCCTCATTTCAAATTTAAATGAAATTTAAATATGATGCACAAATGGCTAGCTAGCCTAGGTCATACCAGACTAGGGATGTGACAACTCGCCCCCACTTGAAAGAATCTCGTCCCGAGATTCAGGGGTCGACGGAAAGAAAGCGGGGTACTCCAGTCGAAGACGATCTTCTCGCTCCCAAGTAGCTTCTCTCTTGGAATGATGAGACCACTGAACTTTGAGAAACTTGACGTTCTGACGTCGAGTGACACGCTCTGCTTGATGAAGAATGCGAACCGGGTACTCTCGGTATGTGAGGTTATCTTGGAGATCAAGCGTTTCCTGGTCCACTCCGCGGATGGGATCCGAGAAGCAACGCCTGAGTTGAGAGACGTGGAAGACATCATGAACTCGAGAAAGATGTGGAGGTAGTTCCAACTGGTAGGCAACCTCTCCTCGTTTAGCGAGAATACGAAAAGGACCAATGTAACGAGGAGCCAACTTGCCCTTGATACTGAAACGATGGGTACCCTTCAAAGGAGTAACCCGAAGGTAAGCTTGGTCGCCAATCTCATAAGTCATATCCTTATGATGACGATCGTACTGACTTTTCTGACGAGACTGGGCTGTTTTCAAATTCTCACGAATGATGCGAACTTGCTCTTCTGCCTCCTGGATCATATCCGGTCCAAAGAATTGTCTTTCACCGGTTTCTGACCAGTTCAAAGGTGTTCGACATCTTCGTCCATAGAGAACCTCAAAAGGAGCTTGCTTGAGGCTGGATTGGTAGCTATTGTTATAGGCAAACTCGGCGAAAGGAAGACATTTCTCCCAATCCATACCGAAAGAGATAACGCAAGCTCTGAGCATGTCTTCGAGAATTTGATTGACCCGTTCCACCTGACCACTCGACTGAGGGTGGAAAGCGGTACTGAAGGAAAGATGGGTTCCCATGGCAGTTTGGAAACTCTCCCAGAAATGAGAAGTAAAAAGACTGCCACGGTCTGAATTGATCTCTAGTGGAACACCATGAAGTGACACTATTCGAGAAATATATAAGTCAGCAAGCTGACTAGCAGTGATACTCTCTCGAACAGGGAGGAAGTGAGCCACTTTGGAAAGACGATCAACGACTACGAAGATAGCGTTATTCCCTCTCTTGGTCCTGGCAAAACCGGTGATGAAGTCCATACTAACTTTATCCCATTTCCATTCAGGAATAGCCAAGGGCTGAAGGGTGCCAGCAGGTCTTTGATGCTCTGCCTTAACGCGACGACAAATGTCACATTTAGCAATGAACTCAGCGATTTCTCTCTTCATCCTAGTCCACCAGAACCTCTGGCGTAGGTCCTGATACATCTTAGTACTACCGGGATGAATCGTGAGAGGAGATTCATGCGCCTCCTTAAGGATCAGTTGTCGCAGATGTTGATTCTTGGGAACCACCAAGCGATTCACAAAGAAAACAACTCCACGATCATCCATAGAGAAACATCCACTAACTCCCTTCTTAATGTTTCTCTTGATCCGAGAAATTCCTGTGTCTTGCTTTTGAGCAGCGATAATCCGATCTTCAAGATCAGGTTTCGCCACCAGGGTAGAAAGGAATCCGCGAGGAGCAATGTGAAGGTTAAGCTTACAGAATTCCTCATGGAGAAGTGGTTGGCCTTGCTGCAACATGAGATTGTTGCAATAAGATTTACGGCTTAGAGCATCAGCCATGACATTGGCTTTGCCTGGGGTGTAGGTAATCCCTAGATCATAATCTGTGATCAACTCCAACCAACGTCTTTGCCTAAGGTTCAGATCCGGTTGGGTGAAGATATACTTGAGACTCTGGTGATCGGTGTAGATCTCGCAACGTTTACCAAGGAGGTAATGTCGCCAGGTCTTGAGAGCATAGACTACGGCTGCAAGCTCTAGATCATGTGTAGGATAATTCTCCTCATGTGGATGCAACTGTCGAGATGCATAGGCAATCACATGACGATCCTGCATAAGAATGCAACCTAGTCCCTATCGTGAGGCGTCGCAGTAGATAATAAAGTCTTTAGTGAAATCCGGTGGCACAAGTATGGGAGCAGAGGTCAGACGCCTTTTCAGTTCCTGAAAACTGTACTCACACTGTGGGGACCACTCGAACTTTTTATATTTCTTGAGAAGTTCCGTGAGGGGTTTGGCTACTTTGGAGAAGTTTTCAACAAAGCGGCGACAATAGCTGGCTAGGCCAAGGAAACTCCTAACTTGTTTCACGGTCTCAGGTGGAGTCCAATCGAGAACGGCTTGAACTCTCTCGGGATTGACAGCAATGCCCTTACCAGAGATTACGTGGCCTAGGTAGGTCACTTCTGGCAACCAAAATTCACACTTGGAGAACTTGGCATAAAGGTGGTGCTCTCTGAGTTTTTCTAAAACAAGTCTAAGATGTTCGGCATGCTCTTCCTCGTTCTTCGAGTAAATAAGAATATCATCGAGGTAAACCACGACGAACTTATCTAAGTACTCCATGAAGATCGAGTTCATCAAGCGGGAGAATGTGGCTGGGGCGTTGGTTAGGCCAAAGGACATGACGGTGTACTCGTACTGGCCATAACGAGTGACAAAAGCTGTCTTGGGAATGTCCCCGTTTCTGATTTTGATTTGATGGTAGCCTAACCTTAAATCCATCTTGGAGAAGACTGAGGATCCAGCGAGCTGATCATACAGGTCGTTGATCCTGGGAAGCGGATACTTGTTCTTTATCGTGACCAAATTAACGGGACGATAATCAACGACCATCCGGTCCGTACCGTCTTTCTTCTTGACAAAGAGGACGGGGCATGCCCAAGGAGAAGAACTAGGACGGATGAAACCCTTTTGCAAGGACTCATCGAGTTGTTTCTTAAGCTCGGCTAGTTCTAAGGGTGCCATCTTGTAAGGTCTCCGGGAGATTGGAGCTGTTCCTGGGATAAGATCTATGACGAACTCTACATCTCTGTCAGGTGGAACACCTGGCAGTTCCTCTGGAAAGACATCCGGAAAGTCATGGACTACCGGGATATCTTCAAGGTCTGGAAGAGGGCTGGCATTAAGAGAATAGAGCTGACGCTTTGCAACTCTAGTAGAGACGGTGACTAACTTGCCAGATGGGTGTGTAAGCTGAACAGATCTTGTGTAGCAATCAATCTTGGCATGATGAGCTGTCATCCAGTCCATACCCAAGATGATGTTAATATCTGAGGACTTGAGGGCTACAAGTGATGCAAGGAATACAAGTCTATCAACAAGGATTTCATTACCATGGCTGATTCTGGTGGTCTGCCATCTAGACCCTGGGGTTTGGATTTCAAGCGGAGTTGGCATATCACAAAATGACATGTCGTGCAAACGAGCATAGCCTTCAGAAATGAAGGAGTGAGATGCTCCAGTATCGAATAGAACTGATGCTGGGTGACAATTGACAAGGAGTGTACCAAGAACGACATCTGGATCATCATGAGCGTCTTTAGCTGAGACGTGATGCACACGTCCATGTTCAGTGGAAACTGACTTGGCACTGATCATCTTGCGTGATGGCTTAATACAGCCAACAGTCTTCTCGGGCTGGGGTGGAGCATAACTAGTCTGAGAGCAATCACGTGCATAGTGTCCTGGCTTCCCGCATGTGAAGCAAGTCCCTGAGGTTGGACGGGGACCCGCACTAACAAGCGGTCTACCAGTAGGCCTGGGTGGAACATACGACTGAGCTGGGGAAGGCACCACATAGGACGGCCTCGGTGCATAACCGGAAGGAAGAGCGGAGTTTGGAACCCAAATCCGGCGTTTCAGGGAACTAGAACCGGAGGAAGATCCCAAATCACGGGTGTGCTTACGAGACTCCTCGTAAGTGAGTTGAGCTGTCTCTGCATTGATGGCCTTGTTCACAAGGGCTTGGAATGTATCACAATGATGCAGGTGGAGATCACGACGCAACTTGGGGTTGAGACCCTTCCGGAACCTAGCCTGCTTCTTAGCATCCATGGACACTTCTTCTGTGGCATAACGGGCGAGGTTCTCGAACTCTCTGCTATAAGCATCAACAGCCATCTTACTCTGGGTGAAACTACAGAACTCTTCTCTCTTGCGATCAATGAGGGCTTGGGGAATGTGATGCTCGCGAAAAGCCTCAGTGAAATCCTTCCAGGTAGGAATCTGGCCAGCTGGAAGCATAGCCTCGTAGTTCTGCCACCAAAGACTAGCAGGACCTTCTAGGTGATATGTGGCATAAGTGACCTTGTCATCTTCAGCTAAGTTCGCGGAACGCAGCTTATGAGTGATGCTACGGAGCCAATCATCTGCATCGAGTGGCTCGATGGAATGATGAAAGGTAGGTGGGTGCAAGCGAATGAAGTCATGAATGGTCACGGACTTGTTGGACTGATGTGCGGTGTTCTCCTCGATACGTGCCAACAAGTGGTTGGACTCACGCTTGTTCCTCTCCATCTCTAGCATGAACTCTGTCAACGAAGGCTGATCGGGAGGATCCTCATCCCTACCATCTCCGTGGTTCTGGCTACGAGCAATGGAACTTCGCTTAGCTGATGACATCCTGAGAAACGAATCAAGGACGGAATCAGCAACAACTAAGGACTGTAGAATGTAGGACAAGGAATTAGTATCACTCGAACTCCTAGGGAAAATCCGGCAGCATAACGGCAGTAAAATGCTCAGAATGAGACATCCTACTAAACATGGGGTGGTAACATACTCATCATCACCACTCAAGGTTTTGGGATAGTACCAAACAGACTACACCGGAAGTACTCGAAACTGGGGTATGACTCTGATCAACCAATCCTATGGAACTACGGAGTAGTAACACGTGATCCTGATAGACGGAGGAGAAGCCTAGTTCCTTAACCCCGTCGGAAAGATAGGATGACTCAGATCAGAAGGCCATGAGGTAAAGGAGTAAAAAGAGCCTTACGTTCCATCCCACAATCAATTCCCTTATATAACTAAAGAATTTCTAGACTCAACTTCGACCAGTATGGCTTGGTAATCCTACAGGTAGTCAGGCTCTGATACCAAAGCTGTCAGGACCCCGACTCGATGCCACATCGATCTAGCATGTAACACCTCATATCGCTTTGCGGCCTCACTGTCAGCCTCTCATATACAATCATCTTCTGATGACTCTTGTTTGTTGACCACGTTGACCACACCATGCCGAGCGCACCAAGGCCGGTGGACGACGGCGAGGCCCCAGACTGGAACGACCCGGAGATGGGGAAGATGCGACAGTGGAGTCACAGATGGAGAGGAGTGAGAAACTTGTCTGGTTCGGGTGCACGGCAAGACTGCCGCCCACGGGAGACAGGAGCAAGAACATAGGTTGAAGAAGGAGCATGGCTGTTGGATTAACATCCAATGGTCTAGCTGCTAGAATCATTTGTTGATTAAGTTGACAAATCCCTGCATACACGTCAGCTCAGTAGGCCCACAAGTCAGCCACCAAATCTTCCGGGTCCCAGCTGTCATCGGGAGGAATAGTTTTTTTTGCATAACAAGGAGGCACTTCCTTCCGTGCGAAGATACAGCCGGTGGGTCCCAACTGTCAGGGGGAGGCAACATTTTTTTCAGCTTAATAAGGAGGAACTTTCCTTGCATGCAACCATGGACCTCGTGGGTCCTAGCCGTCAAGCTCTCCACGTATAGTCCTCTTCCGATGACTCTTGTTTATTGACCATGCCACGCTTGGCACAGCGAGGCGGTGGACGACGGCGAGGCCCCGGACAGGAGTGACCCAGAGATGGGAAGACGCGGCAGTGGAGTCGCGGATTGAAGGAGTACAAGGGTTATAACTGGTTCTGGTGTGGCGTGGGGCTGCAGTCGGTGGAGAATAACAAGTGGTGTGGAGGGGTGGAGGGATAGCCTGGCCGACGGTGGGGTAGTGCTTCATAGTGATGCGTGCTAAGGAGAGCCGCTAGCCGCCGGAGGCCGGAGTAGGCGGTCCCGGCGATGCTGGAGGAAGAAGACGAGAGATTGAAGGTGCATGCCGGCTGTTGGGTATAAATCCAATGGCTGTGGATGTCATAATCATTTGTTGACCAAGTTGACAATGCCTTGCGTAGGCTTTGACCTATTGGCCCACATGTCAGCCTACAAAAATGTGGCATATATTTAACCCATGTTTTCTAGAATTTGTAGTCCATTTGCTGGGCTGGGTAAACAAATAATTTTGCGTCAATGCGACCCATTTAATATTTTCTAAGAAATCCTAGCCCATTTTCACTTTCTTGAAATACAGGAATTAGCTGGGCTCGTTCTATATATAATGTTAGGTTAGAAGGAGTAATTAATATCAAAAAGTAAACCAGAGCGACACATTTTTTATACATAAAATCAACAAATTAGCTGTCAGATTTCGGGTTCCGGCGGACCCTCAAGGTTCGAACTCTGGGGTGCGCGCGGAGATCTCACCTCCTACCTACTCACGTCTCATCGCCTCGCAAGGATCTAAACTACACGAAGAACAACACAAGGGACACGAGATTTATACTAGTTCGGGCCACCATTGTGGTGTAATACCCTACTCTAGTTTGTGGTGTGGTGGATTGCCTCAGGGGCCGATGAACAATACAAAGAAAGAACTGCCTCGCGAGGGGAGGGGTTCTTGTGTTGGTGGTTGTGGCTAAGGTTTGATTGGTCCACCCCCAATCCCCCTGCCCTGAGGGCGGCTAGTCCTATTTATAGAGCGAGGCCCTGGTCCTCTTCCCAAATATTGAGCGGGAAGGCCGCCAACAATTGGCCATTTTGAAGGGGAACATCCAGTACACTTATCAAAACTAAAGTTGGTCATCGCTTGGCAAAGACTCTGATGATGACGCCTTCTTGGGCTCCACGATGACCTCCATCCTGCCGTTCTGCTGGTCTTGATCTTGTTGCACCGAAATGGTTGCCTTTGCTTGATACTCTTGCCTACGCTTGCCCCCTTTGCACCAAAGAGGAAACAAGGAATCTGCACAGGCCGGCGCTCGCCTGGCTTCGGTCATCATGGCTTGCATCACGGGAACCTCGTGAGGTACCCTGCCTTGATCTCTCCGCCTCCTCGCGAGCCAGCCTGACGAGGCTGTGCCTGAGGAATCTTCCCGTCGTCTGCCCCACGAGGCTTGGCCCCTCGCGAGGGTCTTGAGTGTGTGTTGATGAAGATGGGCCGTACTGGGCCATTCCTTTAGCCACGCCGTAGGCCGCAGGCAGGCAAGTCTGGGTACCCCCATTCCTAGAACGCCGACAGTAGCCCCCAGGCCCAAGGCGCGCCTGGACTTGGCTTAGCAAAGAAGCGAAGGGGCAAGTGCGAAGCGCCGCGGGCCCCAACAGCCTGCGGCCTTGGGTGCCACGTGGCGGTTGATTGGACGCGGGCGTCCCTATTTCCCCATGCCTCCTTATTTTGCGCCCGGCTAGGCGGACCCGCAGTTGCACACAGTCATCCCTCTTCTTGCCGCTCGTGCGTCCCCTTCTCTTCTTCCCCCTGAGCTCCAACCTCCGCTTCCAATCCAATCTCGAACCCTCTCCCTTCCCGTCGCCATGGTGCCAACGAAAAAGGGGAAAGGGAAGAGGCCTGTGCCCTCGCCCCGCTCGCCGCCGTCGGCGGCTCCTGCTCTGGATCAGCCGATCATACTCAATTTGGAAGCCTTGGGCAAGGTCAGTTCCACCCTTGCCACCACCTTCAATGAGTGTGGGAGGATGACGGTCTGGCCCGCGTCTCACTTCTTGTCAGGACCCCGACTCGATGCCACATCGATCTAGCATGTAACACCTCATATCGCTTTGCGGCCTCACGCACGGTATCCCTACGGGTGTCGCCTTACCTTTGCCCTGGACCGTTTGCGCATTTTGGCACACGTATATGATGGTGTCGCTAGCATCCATATGATAAAGAGCCCGGGCTGACATGGCTAGTCGTAAACCCAAAGTGGCACTAACTTACAGGGACAGGCATTCATGACCCAGCATCGAACGTGTCGGTCATCAGCGAGTGAATCCAGGCTGTAGCACTGGGCTAACAGGACTCCGGTGAACCGGGCTGTAGCGGGCTAGCAGGACTCCGGTATTCATCGCGTGACATTTCCCCGAAGGGACAGACACAGGATCGAAGAAGGACACATGCCGGCCTGCCTAAGTGTTCCGGAGCAGTAGCAAGCTACCAGGGCTCAGTGGAAGCACTAGGAGACATTTCCCGGTAAGAGAGGCTACTAAGAATAAACAACTAGATAGTCAGATCCCACACATAACAATACACATTACACGTACGCATAACATGCAAGTATGTGCTGTACAACATGGCATCACAGCATAACTCAACAACTCATATAGATAAAGGCTCAGAAGAGACGTCATAGCATATATTGCAAACAGGGGTCACAAGACCCATCATACAGAGCATACAAGCAACAAGCGGAAGCATTACATGTCTGGGTACAGACATCTACAAAAGAAAAAGGCTGAAGAGCCTGACTATCTACAACATCCGATCAAGATCGTAGCTGAGGTACTAGCTACTAGTCGAAGTCCATGGGAACACTAGTAAGACCGAAGTCTCCGCTGCAAAAACATAAATAAAGCAACATGAGTACAAAGGTACTCAGCAAGACTTACATCAGATCCTAGCATACATGCATTTGTATTAAGAGGGTAATGTGGTGTTTAGTTGCAGCAAGCCAGCTTTGACTCTGTGGCTATCCTGTTCTACGACTACCAGAAACTCTTGAGGTGAAACAACGTACACGAGTCCACTAATCACCATACAATACACTACTATGGATTCATCCCCGTCTCCCTACGAGAAGGCCATCCATATCACTCACACTTGTCTTGAGCGTTTTATAGTATCCACTTCAAGTTGTCTATGTACCATGTAAGCATCCAAGAAGTCCATAACCGCGGACCCGGCTATTCGAATAGATCATGTTAACCCTGCAGGGGTGTACTTCTTCACACACGCTCTCGCCACTTACCGCCATGTACACGTCATGTATCTCGGCAACCTTCAAGCGGAAGCCTGGCGAGGGTGTCGGCCACGACCTGACTAACCACACAAGACTCTAGTCCAGGTTTATCGCCTATTCGGGTTCCATCCGCAAGGAGATCCGGCCGGGGTGTCGCTTACGGCCCCAAACGATGTGTACAGGGTTCCCGAGCCCACCAACCGGGTGCCACTCGGTACACCGGCCACGTGTGCCTAGTCTGTCCCAAGCCCACCCTGCCGGGTGCCACCTGGTAGAAAAATAGCACTACCTACAAACACCAGAAACTAGTTGCGACTCCTGGACAGAGATCAAGTTGGTTAATAAGTCGAGAGGGCTTGGAGCGCCCGGAGCCCAATGTGTGGTAGTATCGAGTCATTGGACAACATACACAAAACTCAGTGCTTAAGGACGGTTCCAATGAGACAACCCACCATGTACTCCTACATGGCCTCTCACCGCTACCTTTACCAAATCGTGTTCACACACTTCACCCTCAGCATCAGAACATATCGTGACACTCCAATTCATTCCCAATGAACCAGACCTGACACAACTCTAAGCAATAGCAGGCATAGCATGGTAGGAACACAACAATGGCTTCAATCAACTCCTACACATGCTAGTGGGTTTCAACTATTTACTGTGGCAATGACAGGTCATGCAGAGGAATGGGTTCAACTACCGCAGCACAAAGTAGCAGATGAATCGTTGTTGTCCTAATGCAATAACTGAGAGCAGGAGCGAGAGAGTAGGGTTTTATCGAAATGAACAAGGGGTTTTGCTTGCCTGGTAAAACAACAAGGAAGGCACTGCTTCACGGACAGGTACTCTGGAACGTCTCCGGAGCAGGACCTATCGAGAAGGAACGGTGCCGGCAATCAAAACACAATCATATGCAACAATATGATGCATGAACATGGCATGTAGATGTGATGCTGTTGAGCTAATGCAACTAGTGTTCACTTGGTTTGAAGTCCATTTGAACCAAAGGTTCAAATGCATTTCTAAATTAAGTCTCTTATATATGCCATAATGTGTTTTCCCATATTCAGCATGTATAAGTTTGTTTTTCATGCATAAAACTAGTACAGATGGAAAGATGGCATTTTTCTGATAATTTTTCATATATAAATTATTTCAATCTGAGCTACGGTTGAATTTCTATGAATTTTTGAAGTTTAAATCAATTTCTGGAATTTTCTGATTAAATTTAAATCCAGAAATTATATACTGCGCCAGCATGACGTCAGCACGACGTCAGCTGGTCAACGCGGCTGTCCAGGGTCAAACCTGACGTGTGGGTCCACACGTCAGTGACACTGGGGTTAACCCCGAGTCAAACCCGGGCTGACTAGCTTTGACTAAACCCTGGGCCCACTGGTCAGCGTCAGTAGGTGGGGGATTAGTGACTAATTAGCTAAGCCACGTCAGCCCGCCGGAGTTCTGGCCGGCGGCGACCATTAGCGCGGTGGCGACTCGCCGGACTTGCGTTACAGACGGCGTTTGATCGCGCGAAGACCACCGGGGCGTAGCCCGTCGTCGTCCGCATCCAGGGGAGCTGGTGGGGGGGCTGCGGGGGCACCGGAGCTCACCGGAGCAAAGCTCACGGCGGCGGCCGGAGTTCGGGATAGCGCGGGTGTGGGGCTGCAGCTCGCGTTCGAGCGAACGGAGGGCACAGGCGGTAGCTACGAGGCAGCAGGAGCACATCGAGCTATCTACACGAGGCGGAGGTGCTCGGGGGCACGGAGCTCGCCGGCCATGGCGGACGGCGGCTTCGGGCGCTCGCGGGGCAGCGGCTACAGGGCACGCG
>NC_041391.1:570927817-570931548 GCF_002162155.2 Triticum dicoccoides
CGGGCACACGCCCTCGTCCTTCTGTCCGAGGAGGGGGACAACAGAAGGCAGCGGGGGTGGGCTGGGCCGCCAGCTGGAGATGGGCCAGGTAAGTGGCCCAGGTAAGCCCCTTCTTTCTTTTATTTCTGTTTTCTAGTTTTTCTGACATTTGTTTTGATTTAATAAATATATTAAATCATTTAATTTTATTATGCCAATTTTTGTAGGGGCTAATGGTATTATTCCAGAGCTCTTGTATAATTGGCATAATTTTTGGACCATATTTCATATATATAGAAATATATTTCCAATGCAAATATTTATCGAATTAACCCAAATGGCCAAAATAAATGTCCATGAGCTCCTAAAAATATTGTTTTGATTTTTATCTCTGTCCAATATTTTCAGAGGGCAACATGAGCATTTTCTTGGACCCTTTTGGAGAAATTTTTATTTGGGTCATTTTCAATAATGATTCTGAGGGTTTCCACCAATCCTCATTTCAAATTTAAATGAAATTTAAATATGATGCACAAATGGCTAGCTAGCCTAGGTCATACCAGACTAGGGATGTGACACTTCTCCATTGACAGAATAGTCACCGAGGTCCGGTACTTCGCTGACGCCTTGTGGGCGGGACTGGTTCCCCCCTTTTCTGATTTCTTCAATGTCGTACTTTCCCATTACCAGATTCACATGATGCATTTGGGTCCCGAATCCATTGCTCTCCTTGCCGTCTTCACTTTTGTTTGTGAGGCGATGGTGGGCATTCCTCCTTCGGTTGCCTTGCTGCGCCACTTCTTCTCTTTGCGCCTCAGCGCCCCCACCCAATGCTCGGGGTGCGTGAGCTTCCTTGCCGCACCGGAAGCGGCAGCCTCGGGGATTGATTTCAGCCTTCCTCCGCCTGTGGCTGGGTTCCGAGAGCGGTCCCCAACTCGGGCTGGGGCAATGAAACGCTCACGAGCCCCCGGCTCGCCTTCGTCTGGTGTCGCTTCGGGAACTTGAGGGCGCTTGGTGTGACGGCTCCCAAGGTGGTGAAGGAGTTCCTCCAGAGCCGCATTGCCCCTCTCCAACATCATTCCCGCCGGATGTGGACCTTTGGGGGGTGTGAAGACCGCATGAGGCTCTAGAAGGAAGATCTGGCGCCTGAAGTGCTGAGGAAGGTTCTCATGATTCTGACTAGGGACCATTCCCCTGGCAGCATTCGGCAAGGGGGTGCCTTGCTGTACCTTTGCTCAGGCAGGGCTAATTTTGTGAAGCAGAAGCCCAGCTTCGATGAATGGGGGCCAGCAGGCCTCGTGGGACCTCGTGAGAACCCAGTTGCTGTGGTTGCCCTCCCGGTTGCCCGCGGCAGTCCTTCCTCGAGTGGTGGAGCAGGGAGGCAAGGGCCGCCGGGGGCTGAGGGGGCTGCCATTGGGATAATGACGCTGCGCGGAACTCCTGAGGTGGCAGCTTCTGAGGCCTGCCCGGCGGCGGCCGAAGGCGTTGAGCCACGGCCCGTGGCTTCCGTGGCAGAGGCTCTCGAGGCCCCGGCCACTCCCCACGGGAAGACACCCGGCGGCGTGCACCAGGGAAATTCCCCCAATGCCGGTCACCTTGGTGCTGCTTCCTCGCTGCAGACTGACCCTTGTGTCAAGCTCCTAGGCCGCTTCCGCATGGACTTCGAGGGCTCTCCAAAAGAGAAGGGAGGACTTGGGTGGTGATGGCTACCCCTGCCGCCTATTGAAGCACAGGAAGTACTTCGCCATTGATGAGTAAGCCTTCTCCTTTCTTAGGCCCTTACCTTCCCGTTGCTTCAGCTGACCATTGCCCTGCAGGGCCCTTCCTGCCGAGTTCATGGAGACGGCCGAGGGGCCATCTCCCCAGGCCTCGCCCTCTCCACCGACCCAAGCATCCCGAGCTCAAGTACTGCTCTTGTTGTGAAGTCGGCTGGAGAGGTGAGCCATCCTGCGGAGCATCCTGATTCTGTGCACCTCGTGACCCTCCTTCGCGAGCTCTCCCGGGGTACAGCCAGCCTGCCCCGGGCTCCTCCTTTGGTCATGGATGGCGACTGGCTGAGGTCGGTCTCGCATTCTTCCTTGGAGGACAAACCGGCTCTGAGCCAGGCTTCTGGCGGGGCGCGCCCGGCTATCACGAGGGCGCCAGCTCCCAGCCCCCTGCCCAGAGGGGGCGCGCCAGGGGAGGAGGGTGACATGGAAGGCGTGCTCGAGCGCGCTCGGGAGCGCCGCACCCTTCACCATGGGTTTCTACAAAGGGCGGCTGACGCGGTGAGCCAGCTCGGTGTAGAGCTTGCCATCGAGGACACGCGCCTTGAGGCCGAGGGCCTGCGCCTAGCTGAGGAGAGGCGCAAGCTGAAGGTGGCCGTTGCCCTTGCACGCCACTAGCATGACCTCGACAATGCGAAGGCCGAGGCGCTGCTAGCAGCTTCTCGAGAGGCCTGCTCCCAGGCCGTCGAGGAGGCCCGGGACGCTAACCAGCGGCGCAAGGCTGCAGAGGAGCGGGCGTGGGAGCTCCAGGCCTGGAGTAGCTCCCTGGAGCAGCAGGTTGAGCTGCATGAGGTGGCCCTTGCGTCGATGAAGGGGGCTTCGGTTGACCAGGCGGAGCTCCATAGACGTGAGGAGGCACTAACGCTGGAGGCCGCCGAGCGCACCCTTGACCTCGAGCGGTTGGAGACGAGGGAGAGCCTGGTGGCGCAGGCAGAGGAAGATGTCGCCGCGCGGGAAGCTCGGGCCCAAGAAGAGGTTGACCGTCGGGTGGCGGAGGCTCGCTCGAACCTCGAGCGCGAGTACGGGGAAAGGCTGGAGCTGATCAGGGTCGAAGCAGAGGGCAGGACCGCCGTCCTTAAGGCCAGGCTGGATGAAGCGACGCGGCGTGCGGATGCCGCCAGGGCCGCCCTTGGCGCAGCGCAGGTGGAGCTGGCTTCTTCCCGCGCCGAGGTGCTCCTCCTCCGTCAAAGGGTTGACGCGGCTGAGGCCGTCGCGCGGCAGAATGAGGATGAGATACACCAGCGACAGACCTTGGAGCACATGCATGTCCCCATGCTCTGCACGCTCCGGGAGAGAGCTAACACGGCCTTGGGCAACATCTGCGAGGCAGCCATTGGGGAGCCTCATGAGGTTAACTATGCTGGTGACCTTTAGTTCTTCACTGATGTGGTGACGCAGCTAGAGACTCGGCCGGGCAGAGCCGACAGGTTGGTGGAGGAGAGGAGCCGTGCCCTACTTGGACGTGCTTTTTCTCGCGTCTTCAGTCATCTTGAGGACAAGGACCCCCATTTTGACTTCGATGCCGCCATCGCACCGGTACCCCTGGCCATTCGGGGCGACCTGGCGCATTGGGTGGAAGACAATGTGGACGCCCTTGTTAGGGCCTTCACCGCCGATGAAGACGGAGTGGTCGTGGTTGCTGACGAGGGCGGCGTGGTGAATGGCCCGGATGCTGATGACGGTGACGTAGAGGGTGATGGTGAGGCTAGCGACGCCAGTGACGACTCCGGAGGTGCCCCTGAGGATGCATTGGGGGAATTATCCGATTGACCGTGCGTTATTCCTGCTTTTTACCCTGCGCAGAGAGAGTTCGGGCTTGGCCCTGAAGGTTGTAAGAGCATTTTGGGAGGGGGAGCCCCTCGTGTAAACACTTGCAGTTAGCATTTTTGTAGACATGATGTTGCCTGCATGCCTACACCGAGCGGTTGGTATCGTGATGAGTCAATTGTCTTGTTTACCTTTGACCCGCATGGGTCCTGAGCGAGT